>NC_085008.1:11124926-11137426 GCF_963854185.1 Sardina pilchardus
GACTATCCCACTGATGCCACCCCATCAATCTTTATGTAGATCAAGGACCGAGGAGGGAAGGGAGGATGTATCAAAGAGGAATTTGAGGCACCCATGGTGTGGCATGTTGGAGCTGACTCCTCTGTGTTTGCACTGAAGGGCCCATGGAGTTAGAGAAGCGAAATGACCTTGCCTAGTTATTAAAGGAGCGCTCCGGCCATTCTTCACACAGATCTCTCGTTTCTCGAGGTTACTGAGTGCTATCAGTACGAAAACAAAAAACATAAACAATCGGGTTCTGCCTTGAAGTTCTCCTTTAAGTGAGCTTTAGTAAGTCTAGATTCGTTTTTAGACTAGATTAGATTTATTGCACTTTGACCATCAAGTAAAGGCCCACACACACATACAGACATAAGTAAAATATGTATGGTATTTATTTGTGAAACTCACTGTGTGTGTGTGTGTGTGTGTGTGTGTGTTAGGGCCACTTTGGGAAGGTGGAGCTGTGCCGCTATGACCCGCGGGGCGACCGCACCGGGGAGCTGGTGGCGGTGAAGTCGCTGAAGCCGGAGAACAGCGAGGAGCAGAGCAGCAACCTGTGGTGTGAGGTGGGCATCCTCAAGGAGCTCTACCACGAGAACATCGTCAAGTACAAGGGCATCTGCAACGAGGAGGGTACGTACACACACACACACACACACACACACACACACACACACACACACTATTATCTCACTAACACAAACACACTCTAAAAATCACTCACAGACACACACACTGTTATTTCACTAACACAAACACACTCCAAAAATCACTCCCACACACACACACACACACACACATACACACACAGCAGTGAAGTATTAATGCACTCTTGAAGTTTAAGCAGTGAGTTGCCAGTAGCATCTGTAATATGTAGACTCTACATTGTAGAGGGTAGAGCACTCTTTCACAGAACACTAGCCCACAGGCCTTTACTGTAGCTCTCTCGCACTCAATAAACCAGGCATATCAATAAAGTGTGTGTGTGTGTGTGTGTGTGTGTGTGTGTGTGTGTTACAGGAGGCACTTCTATCAAGCTCATCATGGAGTACCTGCCGATGGGCAGCCTAAAGGATTACCTGCCCAGGAACAAAGTCAACACCAACCTCAATACGCTGCTCAAATATGCCGTTCAGATCTGTCAGGTAGCTCACTCACCTCACACCTTTATTGTGTCAGATTCAGACTCGGGCCAGAATTTAAGTCCAAATATCTTGTCCACAACGTCACAAAAATACACCCATTTTATGTGCTGAAGTCAAAAACGTTATTCCCTAAAAGAAGGTGCAAAGGTCTGACAGAGTTCCGTGCAAAGGATGTTTAATGTTTCCATAGCGCAAAGCCTGAGTGGATTGCACGATCGCACGCATTGTCGAACACCAATATTTATGCCCTTCCTTAGACGCTGCCATAACACTTGGCAACTTTGAACCCACAGGTGGCATGATGAAAGGAATGTTGTTTGGTCTTATCTTTCGCTAGTCAGCTCTGTTGCTGCCAAGTGTACAAACTTTTCGCCACAGCACAACTTCAGAGCGTTGCACAAAGTTTATACAGTGATCACAGGTCACACATCGCACACGGGTTACATAGTTCACTCGCTCGCTCTCATTGGCTGTTTTGAGTAGAGTCCGCCTCTGATGACGTCTTTATCTCAGCAGCTGCAAGGCCAAGCGTGCTTTCACTTCGCCCGGCCACGGTGAGATAGAGACAGACAGAGTGCACACAGAGAATGACTGATACAGTAGAATAGCCTCAGTGTGTCACTCGGTATTTCAAAATGTTATAAAAGGATGTCATTTCAGAATAACCTCAGTGTATTTCTTGATTACCATTGACGTTATATAACTACATGTATTGCCGTTTCAAACTCGTTCTCCCATCATGATGTCTACAAACCATAGTGATCATTTATTATAGCCCAACCTCTACATGCCAAGGCTGCTTTACCCAATGGGGCCCTATGCAATCCTCTAATAACAATAATTATAATAATTACATTTATTTATTAGCCCATTTGTCAAGCACAGAGCACAAAGTGCTTAAGAAAGTGTAAGGATGTAATCATTCAGAACCAAGTAGATTCAGTATTACAGCTGCAGAGTCTGATGAAAAGACTGCACATTTATTAGTTAGAACTTAGAAGTGGTGAGAGTGCTTTAAGAGGCCATCTCATATGAACATTTAAACCCATCACAGACTTAGTGAAGTGGTAGCTGTGCAGTGAATGGACAGAGGGCTACAGATGGCCATGCGAGCTCGCTCGTTTGATTACCTTGGCCTCGTTTTTTAAGGCTGAGGGAGACAGCAGGTCATTTAAAGCAGTTCCCATAAATTTCCCAGGAGAGTGAGGGCTGCCTCTCTGGCCCCACAGTCTCATTCTCCCACCATCCATTAAGGGTTCTGTTTCCATAGACTAGACTAGAGCAATGGCAGGGCCTTCCCTCTTTAAGATAGAGTGCACCTCCTCAGAACCGTGACTGATTGGTGCCGACCTGTTCTCCAGGGCATGGACTACCTTGGCTCTCGGAACTACATCCATCGGGATCTGGCAGCCCGGAACGTTCTCGTGGAGAACGAGAGCACGGTGAAGATCGGAGACTTTGGCCTGACCAAGAGCATCAAGGAAAACGAGGGCTACTACACGGTGAAGGACGACCTGGACAGCCCAGTCTTTTGGTGAGGACCCCAGTGTGAAGCACACTAGCTCAGTAATAGAGCCAGGCTGGGGTGCGTTTCCCAAAACCATACTTGCTAACCTGTTAGCAACTTAGTTGGTTGGCAATGGGAAATTGCTTTGCATTGCAATCAACAATGTTGCTAACTTAGTTAGCTATGGTTTTTGGAGACGCACCCCTGACTGGTGATCGGTAATGGCCTGAACAGACTACACAATATCAGCCCCATTTTGCCACGATTGTTTCGTGTGGCCGACAAATTTCCATTGTCGTGTCCGAATATTGAAAGTCGGGAAGCCTGTTGTAATGTGACATAATTCAGCGACCCATGATTTACTGTCTGCGACATTCCACGACGTTAAGACCAAAAGTCTAGCTTGTGAGAGTTTTTGGGGAATCTCCTACGACTCCCCTGTTGACACTGACACTGTGATGACACGCGACGAGAAGGCTACGATAGATGATCTTGTCTTACGACCAAGACGCGGCTAGATTTTGTGGTTCTCTGATCGCCTAGTCTGACACGGTCAATCGTAAAAGATCATCGTAAAAAAAAAACATATCATGTAGTGTGTACAGGCCATGACTGGGATAAGGGGGCTACAGTATGTCCATTAGCGCATGCTGAGTGTTTGTGGTCCTGCTGCAGGTACGCCCCAGAGTGTCTGGTGCACGGCAAGTTCTACAGGGCCTCGGACGTCTGGTCGTTTGGAGTCACCATGTACGAGCTGCTCACCTACTGCGACACGACACGCAGCCCCATGACGGTGAGGGGGAAACGACACATACACACACACACACACACGCACGCACACACACTCAACATGCAGAGGTGTTCTATAGAGCAGTGGTTCCCAAACTTTTCTGGCTCACGGCACCCCTAAACACATCTCTCTCCATCCACGGCACCCCTATTTTTATTTTTATTTGTTTACTTTTTACTCTCAACCTCTTTTGTGCATTATTTGTACTTCCATGCTTCCGTTATTGAACCTTGTGATATGTTGGCTAGGCCATAACTGCTTTTATTACCATAGCATGACTATGAGAAGGTGAGGTTTATCTAATTCTTGTTTTATTCAAATGAACCACTCTCTTTAATTCAAAGCATTAAATAGAACTTTTGAAAAAAATAAGAAATATCAGGAATAGGCCTTCAACTGAAATCCGCAAAACATCTGTACAACATCTATCACAGTTGTATTTTGAAATGTATATCATGGCTAATTTCTTTGACAATTCCGCGGCACCCCAGGGTGCCCAGGTACCCACTTTGAAAAACCCTGCAATCTTGTAATCAGAATTAGTGATGAGACCTAGGACACACACACACACAAACACACACACACACACACACACACACACACACACACACACACACTGTACCAAACGTAAGATAGTGAGGCACTTTCCAGTAGGGAGTGCATCCCAGTTCCCCCACCTCCAGCAGCAGCTCCTCCTCCTGCCTGCGCTCCTCCCCGTGGAAGTGCTGCGTGTGCAGGCAGGGCTCTCTGGCGCTGCCCCTCCACTGCCCTAGAGGGAGGGCCTCCGCGTCTGCAGGGCTGTGTGCTGAAGAGCAGCGAGATGAGAACCAGATGGACGGCCCTGACCCAGTCTAGGTGGCCACTTAGTGGAGCACAGATGGGAATAGCTCCTCCTCCTCCTCCTCCTCCTCCTCCTCCTCCTGCACCTCCTCTCCCCTCACGCTCACACTCACAGAGCGGTCAGCTCTACTCATCTTTGGATACCTCTCTCCTCGATCCTCGATGCTCGATCCTCGAGGGACGTTTCCACTGATCTATAACTAACACTGGGTAGACTATCCTATTGTTGCCGCCCCATCATTCTTTATCTAGATCAGTGAGGACGAGGACCGAGGAAGGAAGGGAGGGTGTGTAAAAGACCAAATGAGAGGCACCCATAGTCTCCACTACAGAACATTCATCCAGTAGCTTTCAGCACAGAACCCTGCAGGCTCCAACAGGTATCATGTAATAAGCCAACCCCCCCGTTGAGTAAAGGAATCTCATCGCTGTGTTATGAGCAGAAGTCTGTCATCTCCTCCAGTACTCGTCCCCGAGGGCTTAGTGTTTGAGTAGGTGTGTTTGGACCCAAAGGAGGCGGCGGTGGCCTGTGTAACCCGAGCTCCATGCTTAAGGAGCACCGCGCAACAATTCCCTCCTCCGTTACGTCATCCCTGCTCTGCTATCTCCCAATCTCTCTTTCTCTCGGCCACTCACTTTTCACCTCCCTTCCCCGGGCTCCCTCTCTCTCTCTCTCTCTCTGGGCCTTCTCTCTGTCTCCTGCGCTCGTCTCTCAGCGCAGCAGATGGCACGCGTCTGTGCCCGTGGTGGCAGATGCCCATGTGTGCCAGCGTGCCTCTCTGTGCCGTGGCGGAGAGCTGGGAGCACGTCCAAACATGGCCGCCGCCTCCCTTCCTTCCACCCACCAGTCATCTGTGCTCGGAGAAGACTCACACACACACACACACACACACACACACACACACACGCACACACACGCACACTTGCGTGCATGCATTCAGGAATTATGATCTCACCAGCTGAGATGTTTGTTTCTGCCTTGTTTAGTTAGGGTTAAGATGTAAACATTTGAACCAATCCTCTTTCTCGCTACTCTACGCTTGCTTCCTACAGGAGTTCCTGAAGATGATTGGTCCGACCCATGGTCAGATGACGGTCACCCGATTGGTCAAGGTTCTGGAGGATGGGAGGAGACTGCCGCAGCCCGAGAGCTGCCCTGATACGGTAGGAAATCACACAAACTTGCACGCACACGCACACACACATTATTGAAAGTTTCCAAGCTCTCATCACACAGAACCTCTGTTGTCCATCAACCTAAATATGTTTACCTGAAACTTGACCCAATAGGTTGTTGACAGGACTGAACTGTATGGATGATATGTGTTGCATGTGTGTGTTGTGATGTTGATTGGGATTCTCTGTGTCTTGTGGCAGGTCTACGCCCATATGGGGAGGTGTTGGGTGAACACACCAAATGACCGCATCGACTTCAAAGGCCTGATCAGTGTCTTCCAGCAGATGCTCGCCGACAGCCCACGCCCATGATGACCCGCCCGGCCTTACCAGCACAGGGAAACAATGTGAAGAGCTCACCGAAGCTGTGGACATTCAAGACTATCACGCGCATTTAAACACACACACACACACACACACACACACACACAGACAGACAGACAGACACACACACACACACACACGCACAAGCTTGATGTAGCAGAGGCTATTTGATCTCTCTACTTGTGCGACCTCTCTTCTTGGGGAGAGTTCTTTTGCTCATTTGCCATGTTGCGGAAACCGATGACAAACTGTGACTGTGAAACGACACCGACTTCCCGGGACAAACGATGCATGCGGAACTTTGCGGGAAAACGTGTCTCCACTCGATTATGCAAACAGAAGCGGTCGGGTCCTGCTCCCCTGACTCCGCATCCGCCATGTCAGCGTCCACACATCTTGTACCCTTTTGTTTTTCATTCGTCTGTGTTTTTAAGCACGCGTGTTTATAAAAGTCCTGTCGGAACTGGCCGGCAGGGCCCCCAGAGCTGGACTGGACAGAGAGAGATGAGGAGGAGGAGGAGGAGGAGGAGGAGGGAGGAGGAGGGAAGCCCTGTACATACAGTAGCGCCACAGCGCTGCCTTTGCTTTGCATGGGGGGGGGCTACTAGGGGGGGCGCGGTGGTGCACGTCGACCCCTGAGCCTGGACTGTCTGAGTCAGCATGGATTATACAGATGGCCACACGTGCATTGGCCCGGTCACACACACAACGCTCGTCTGCGCATCGATGTGTGTGCGCATATATGTATGTGTGCTTTTGTGTGTGTGTGTGAAAGAGAGAGAGAGAGAGAGAGAGAGAGAGAGAGAGAAGCAGAGAGAGGAGGTGGGTTTTGGAGCGAGGGGCACTGCGCTGACCGCATGGAATATTCCGCACAGCCCGCGGTCGCCTCTGATTGGCTGAAGGCTCTTGACGGATTCCCACGACTGCTTGATTTCGTTCCTGCACGCCTGAGGGTCAGCGAGGCATCAAGAAGTGCCCTGGACATTTCCCTACACCGCCCCAAGCCTCCGCTCTCACGTCCTGCTAGTGGCTTCCCTCCCCGTCACGCTGTCTTCCTCTTCCTCTTCCTCACTTCCTGTTGATCGCTTTGAGACTGAAATGGACCCACGGAGCTCATCTGGCCAGTCATATGTGTCCCTCATACGCGCACACTCATCGCCTCATGCTTTGGCACTTCAGAAATGTTTGAACATGCAGCACCCATTATGGCCACTAGAGGACACCAAAGTATATTCTATGTATCAAGTGCTATTGGACACATATTCTGAGCCCAGCTTTAAAAAAAAAAAAAAAAAAAGTTTCTATATTCTACAGAGAAAATGATGCTCCTTTGTAAAGGTGATTTCAGATTGTTAACAGATTGTTTTGGACATGTATGACTGTATGCATTGACTTGTGGAGTGGGAGTTCCACATTGCCATATACTGTATGTGCAGTGTTGTGTGTATCTGCTGTATGGGGTGATTGAATCAGTGCCATGTCTATATTACTCTCCTCCTGCAGGAGCCTGAGTGGCTCCGAGGTCCTCTCCCAGGCCAGTGCATGTCTCCCTGCTCATGAAGCAGATGAACAGGGCTGCCTGTATTCCAAGTACGGAATACAAGTGTTTCTTCAGGGAGTTGGGGGGTAACTGGGGGGTATTCCGTGGTTTAGTGCCAAACCTGGTTAAGTTAACTCCGACTAAGTGGTAAACCTCATACAACAAGAGCCCTATTGTTTTGTTAGTTGAATGAAGCCATGCAGCTCTTCCATTAGGAGTTTTACTAACTTACTTTGAGTTAACTTATCCAGATTTGTCACTAAACAATGTACTTGGAATACCCTCTGATTATTACAGACACGTAGTGGGCTGAATAACAGAGCAGACTTGGATTTTGATAGAGTTTGATTTCTAGATGTCTACTATTTGATGGTCGCAGAGTATATGTAAAATGTGATTCTTCTGATAATCCTCTTCTATTCTCGTAAAGCTACAAGTATCTCTACGATTTAAGTTAATGTGTAAAGATTCTTTATGACGAGAAAAAAAACAGCTTAGTCTCACTCTCTTAACAGCATGCTAGGCTTGAGTGTACAGTGTGTGACTTTCACAGCCATACATGGACACAGTTGGAGTGAAAGGGGGGAGATGAAGATGGCGGGAGGAGAAGAGATTAATGCAGAGAGAAGGAAAAGAAAAGGGAGAGACAAGGGAAGTTGTCCCAATGTTTTTGTTTTTATTTCGGAATGTAAAACAATTCCTGTTTCAAAAGAACAAAAATGATAATTCAGAGAAATAAGACAGGAAAGTACGACATGTGGGGGATAAAATGTACATAAATACACCTTTCAAATAAATAACATCTTTTTTTCATCTTTTTTTTGCCATTAATAATTAAAAAGCCTTCAGCTCCATAGAATGAAAAGTTTTATCAGTTTGTCTATTTTCCAGAGGAAAAGATAAGCATGCTAAAATTCCATTGTTCCTAAAAATAGCTTATTCACAGTAAAGCAATATTAACACAGTTGAGATATAAAATATTGCAAAAAGTCTGAAATTTAAGATCTGAACAGAAACCAAACAGATACATACAGTATACAGAGTAAACTCAAAAGTACAAACAGGCCAGCAAAATATATTCAAAGCAGGAGGCTTCTATTTGTACCCTAACCCAGAGACACAAAGCCCTCTGAAGTCTACAGAGGGAACTTAAGTATTGCAAAGCTTTTCTGAAGCCTCACATGACACCCCCTCTACACACACATTCACACTCACATCTAAACACACACCAGCAGTCTTTCCGTCTATTTAAGGTGACGTGTTGTTCGAAAGAGTCCTCACCTCGTCAGCTGGACACCTCTGAGTGACCGTCGTGTAAACGACCTGTGAGGGTGTGGAGTTCTGTCAGGCTTGTTTAGAGGCCGAGCAGTCATGCCCGTGCCTGCAAAGGCTTAGGGGGGACACGACCTAATTTACTACCTTGTTTACAACAACCAGCCTCACCCAGCCAGCAACACGCAAGTCATCGGCACCCTGACTAAATAGGTAGAAGTCTACCCCATACCTACCCCACCAACCCTCCTCATGGGGCATGAAAACGGCCCCTCTCAGCTTCCAAGGAGGCCCCACACTCCTCTCCTCGTCCCTGTCACTCATGCTTGCACTGTCTCAACTCCCTGGAGAATAAGCATCGGCTCTGCTAGCAGGCCACGCCGTGGAGCGCGTTAGTAGACCAGACAGACGTGGGTTAACTTAAGATAGTAGGCCTGGGCCCCAGTCGTGGCGCGACTGGCTGGGGCGCCTGCGCCGCACGCCGGCGACCCGGGTTCGATTCCCGCCCCGTGGTCCTTTCCGGATCCCGCCCCTACTCTCTCTCCCACTCGCTTCCTGTCGCTCTGCACTGTCCTGTCACATTAAAGGCATAAAAGCCCAAAAAAAAAAAAAAAAAAAGATAGTTGGCCTGAAGAGCCAGCGTGAGCGCGGGAGGGCCCGTTGTCGTGTCCACACACAGAGGTAAATGTGCTTTGATCGAAATCCCTGCTGATAGGCCTGGAGCGCTGACGCTGGAGACACGAGTGATCCCGACTGGACGACAGACTGGCTGATCAGTGGACCGGACACACAGGTAAGGAAACCCGTCGGGGGGGGAGAAAAGCGGTCAGAACGTGTCATCAAACGGGGACGAGACCGGCTCAGGCCTGGGCAGTGGGGGGACAACACCACTCCACTGGACTGCCATATTGCTTTCACTTATCCAGCCCTTGGAGAACAGTGGCCAAGCGTCCCCAGCACCTCTCCCGCCCACATCCCTATCCTCCACTCCGAATCCCCAGCAAACATGCACACACTTGTGCATTAAGAAAAGTACAGGGCAGTGGCTTGGCATGGCTTGGGAATTGTAGCCCTAAGTTAGGCTCGAGCCTACACAGCCACACACACACACACACACACACACACACACACACACACACACACACACACATAAACACACTCAAACACACACATACGCACACTGCTCTCCAGGAAGTTGTGGCACATGTGATAATGGCTTATATTGTACATTGTCAGGGTAAGAGATAAGATACAATCACTAGAATCACTAGGTTAGCTCAACAACACACGGAAAAAAACACACACTCAGAAACAGAAGCTTGCTTCAAATGCCTGGATACATTCAATACAACACTGAGGCCTGTTGCTGAGACTATTTTACAGCGCGCGGGGGGAGAACAGTGCTCCTGAAAGGATTCCGATGGAAGAACCGAGGCCTAATCTAAGCACATTACCTTTTTAAGACATGGAGGAGAGACACAGAGCCGACCAAGCGACCCAGTCAGCTGGGGAACTGTACACATCGAGGTGGGGGTGAGAGAAAGGCCAAGAGGAGGGGGGGGGAGCGAGCGAGCGCACGGCGGCTGTGGGCCAGACTCACGGCGGAGCGCTTAGCGCGGTCAGAGGAATCACAGTCCTGCACTGACGGCCTTTCAGATTTCAGACGAGATTAGCCGCCGCGCGGGTCAGAGGGCAGCCGCTGAGCTTTAGCGGCGCGGCCGTTTTCCCCCCGACACCCGGGAACAGATAGAGCGCTACCGTCAGAGGAGAAGAGTGGAGAGAGAGAGAGAGAGAGAGAGAGAGAGATGGGCAGATAGAGGAAGAGGGGGATTAACGCACACAGAAACATCACTAATAGACGTGGAGCAGCATTGTGCTGTGGTGTTATTGCCTGATTCAGGGCCAGCTGCTCCGCCTTGTGTGAGTGCACTCTTAACTCCGACACACACTGACACGCTCACTCACACACACACAGCATGTTTACACAACCAAAGCACATTCCTCTGCTTCGAAATGACTCAAACAGTAAGTATTACATAAATATTATTATTCGCGTTATTGTAATCGGTATTAAACATTATTGTTAGGTTGCAGTATCGGCAGCTGTAAAGCTTTAAACTCTGACACACTTCAATCCGCCACAATCACTCCACAACAACAACTTCCCCTCAGCAACAGTAGCCAAGGCCACAGGTTGAGTTGCCATGGTAAACCACCTCCACAGTAACCCATCGGCAACAGGAGCCGAGGCCACAGGTCAGTCTCCACAGCAACTCCCATTATTGCATCACAAAGAGGGGCTAGCCTCTGAACTAGCGCAGTGCGGACCTGGCACACACACACACACACACACACACACACACACACACACACACACACACACACACACACACACACACACACACACACACACACACACACACACACACACACACACCTCTGAGCCTCTCTTATGCCCTGAAGCTCAATAGTTTGATGGCTGATCTCTCCTACAGTGACAGTTTTATGTACAAAGCTGCACACACACACGCACACACACACACACAGAAAAACACTGGCCACTACACAGTGATGTCACTGAAGCTCTGCACCCGTTCCATTCTCTTCTCCGGTCACTTTGTCTTTGGACTGCTGTCTCTCTCTCTCTTGCAGGCCTTGATCAGCAATTGCCAAAATAAGCAGCACTTGAGTGTGTATGTGCATGAGTGTGGCTGTCAGTGCACGTGAGCATGTGTGTGTGTGTGTGTTTGTGTGTGTGTGTGTGTTTGTGTGTGTGTGTGTGTATGTATGTGTTTCCTGCCGAGACACTGCCCAGAGCAGAGGAGAGCAGAGGAAAGTCTGTTCCAACCCAAGGCCTGAGTGCTGTCTTATCCAGCCTCACTCAGTGTAATACCATCTCCGGCCAGCAGAGGAGTCTCCCTCCAGCCAGGCCGCACACACAGACACAAGTAGCCTGACAACACACGGTCCATTCAAACGCGTTTACAGTAACAAGTAGACACATCAGGAAAGTCATGTACATAATTCTGACCTCAACAACCACGTCAGAGAAAAGAGCTCAAGAGTTTAAGGCTTAGACGACAGTAACAATAGCAACATGGTAATTGGAAAAATGTGTGTCCGTTTCAGTGAGTGTTTGTGTGTATGTATGTGTGTGTGCCTGTGCAAGTGTGTGTGTGTGTGTGTGTGTGTGTGTGTGTGTAAGCATATGTGTAAGTGTGTGTGTGTGTGTGTGTGTGTGTGTGTGTGTGTGTGTCTGTGTCTGTGTGTCTGTGTGTCTGTGCCTGTGTGTGTGTGTGTTGAGTAAAACAGAATACTTGGTCTGGACATCACAAAGAGACAAAACCAAATACATCTACAAGTGTATGTGCGTTTAAGTATGTGTGTATACATTATAAATTGTTGAGTGTGTGTGTGTGTGTTCATGTGTGTGTGTGTGTGTGTGTGTGTGTGTTAGATCCGCTTCTTCTTGAAGTAGTCGGCGTATTGGCCTCCAAGCCCCTGCGAGTGTTGGCCAACATATGGACCATCTGATGCCACTTCTGGAACTGGCAGCTGAGGATACTCCCTCTTCTGCCCACGAGCCTGAGCCTGAGGGGGAGATAGAGAGAGAGAGAGAGAGAGAAGGAAAGAGAGGGGGGGGGGGCGAGGGAGGGAGAGGGGGGGGCGAAAGAGAGAGAGAGAAAGAAGGAGGGAGGGAGAGAAAGAGAAAGAGAGAGGTGGGGGAAGAAGCAAAGTTACTGAAAGTAAGAAACTGGTCCTTCCAAGAGTCTCACACAGCTCTGTTGACTGGAAAACTTGAGGGTAAAAAATCGAGGGAAGACACACACACACACACGCACAGACACACACACACACACACACACACACACACACGCACGCACA
>NC_085008.1:11162426-11164926 GCF_963854185.1 Sardina pilchardus
CACACACACACACACGCACACCAACACACACACACGTGCGTGAAACACACAAACACACACACACACAAAGAGAGAGAGAGACCCCGACACAGATAGAAAAAAACATGTCAGCAACACTAGCTTTACGAGTACATTTTACACTTGCGGACTCATTCTGCGTTTGCTGTGTTCCTGTGAGGCTGTGTGAGAACTGCTGAATGAGCTGTGAGGTGAACGTGGCCTGATTACCAGATCCAACGGACCCTCCGCTTCCACCTCTCTGAAGAATACAGCCCTGCTGTTACGGACAATTACTTTTTACGAGGACAATATTAGCCGCTCAATATCGGTATGATTACAAAAGAAACTCTTGCAACTTGCTAACATGCCAGCTTTTTGAAATGATCCTTGCCATTTAATATGGCCCCCGGACAACCGGTGCAATCCGCTCCTGGTGTTCAAAACTCCCAATGCTTATTCAATGACCTGCATACATCTGTCTGTCTCCCCATCAAAGAGGAAACCTTTGGATCCACACATCCCACGGCTCGGCTCTCCACTCATAACAACAGCCTGTGCTCAGGCCATGAAAATAGCAGCACATAGTTTGCTAGTTGTCAGGGGAGGATACAATGTCATTAAGGCTTCCAGGCGTGCAGCTACTATGCACGGTCCCGCGCCTCCAGAGCTAAAAACAGCAAGCATCCCTGAACTGTGCTTCTAGGAAATGAATCGAGTGCTTATTTATTTATCTGCGATTCTTTCCTAGGCTGGTGAAAAAAAACGACAGCAAGGGCGGGGCTAGGAAATGATCCCCTGGGAGCTGTGTGTGTGTGTGTGTTTTTGTGTGTGTGTGTTTATACTCTTGTTGTGCAAATACTCTCACACAAGCAGTCCCATCATAACACATTACGCAAGTGCACATGCTCTGAATCCCAGCACAATTACAAACCACTGTTTCTGAGTGAAGTGTCATCCCGGGAGAAGCCTCAAAGGCAAATCAGGAGCATTTCAGGGGGTCACTCACAACACACACACACACGCTCTCTCTCTCTCTTTTTTCGCTCCTTCTCGTTTTAACACACACACACACACACAGACACAGAATTTATTTCCCTCCTCTTTTCATGTCAAGGTGTGTGTGCAGACATCAGTGGTGTGCTGTAGCCTCCAGGGAGACTGAGACCCCAGCAGCAGCACTGGTGGAGGAGAGAGAGAGAGAGAGAGCTGCCTCTACCTCCAGCTCCGCTATCAAAGCACCTCTCTGCGCCTGATCACAGGGACACTCAAAGACTCAGAGAGAGACGGGCAGATGGAGAGAAATAGAGAGAAGCAGGGTGGGATGGAGAGATGACAGCAAAAGGATGAGGGACTGAAGGAGAGAGAGAGAGAGAGGGAGGGGTGATGACAAGATGAGAGAATATACCATGAAAAAGAGAGTATTTATACAGGTAGCCTAGTCTCAACATCAAGGCTCACTGGACTACATGGCTTTCACAATCCAATAATAAGACAACATCTACTTCTGTGCTAAAGGCTGCAATGACAGCACACCGCTAATAACATCAAATATGACGAGACAATGCTGCTGCCTGGAGTCTGATCAGCATGTTGCCTCAGCCCTGGCTCCTCCGCTGGGTCTGATGGACCGACTGTAAAGCCCTTCTGTGTGTGTGTGTGTGTGTGTGTGTGTGTGTGCATGTGCGTGTGTGTGTGTGGGCGTGTGTGTGTGTGTGTGTGTGTGTGTGTGTGTGTGTGTGTGTGTGTGTGTGTGTGTGTGTGTGCGCGCGTGTGCGGGCGTGTGGTGTGTGTGTGTGTGTGTCTGTGCGTGCGTGCGTGCGTGCGTGTGTGTGTGTGTGTGTGTGTGTGTGTGTGTGTGTGTGTGTGTGTGTGTGTGTGTGTGTGGATTCTCTCGGCCCTCTAGGGGCCACGCATCTACTGCTCCCTGGGGGACGCGCTTAAGTAGCTTTTAAATGGCCTGAGTGGCGACACGCCGGCTGCTCGCTTCGCTCAGCAGCTTTCTTATGCAGCGTTCAGCACTGTCTTCACACACACACACACACGCTAGCACACACACACGCGCACACACACACGGCAGAGCTTTCTTATGCAGCGTTCAGCACTGTCTTCACACACACAAACACACACACACACACACACACACACACACACACACACACACACACGCCCGGCACTGCTTTCTTATGCAGCGTTTAGCACACAAGCACACAAACACACACACACACACACACACGCACACCCGGCACAGGGGAGCACAAGCGTTAAGTGCTTGTGAGCACATTCAGGTTCGTACCACAGTCCGAGGTCACTCTTTTGCAAAACGACCGCCTCTGCACAGCAACACCTATTAGTGTGTTTATGACGAGCTGTGAGATTAAAAAAAAAAAAGAAAAAGAAGAACATTCACATCTCCCTCCTAGTGTTTTAGTCTTAGGCAACAGCGTCTATATCCTGAGGAAGTCACACTTCATTTAACTCCCTCTCCATCTGACACTCCCCA
>NC_085008.1:11169926-11177426 GCF_963854185.1 Sardina pilchardus
CATCAGAGCTCTGTCCTATAACGCTGTAAGCCCATACCCAGAGCGCGGAGGTCAGCGTCTGACATGGCTGTGAGGGCAAGCGTGTCCTGGCTGGAGGGGTCGTGTTCGGCGAGTGTTTAAGTGATCCCGCGAGCTGATACAGAGACACACTCTCACTCTGCCTCCAGCCTCAAACACACACACTGAGAGAGAGAGAGAGAGAGAGGGAGGGGGAAATGGAGAGAGAGCGAGGGAGAGAGGGAGAAATAGAGAGAGAGAGAGGGAGAAATAGAGAGAGAGAGAGAGGGGAAAATAGAGAGAGAGAGAGAGGGAGAGAGAGAGAGAGACTCCAGCGCTGCTGAGAAAGTCAGCCTGCTGTGAGCAGCACCTTAAAAGGAAGAGCGAGCGCGATGCGATGCCTGAGGAGGAGAGGCTGAGCCAGGCAGTGGAGGGCACCCAGACACGAGGTGCACTCATAAACATCTATTTACACACTTCACACACACAAACATCGAGTGCACTCATAAACATCTATTTACACATTTCACACACACAAACATCGAGTGCGCTCACAGACATCTATTTACACATTCTACACACACAAACATCTATTTACACATTTTACACATCTAGTGGGGAATTGAGTCACCTATCGGGGCTTTCAGGAGATAAAGGAACTGTAACACACACAGATTCTTCCAGACAAAAGGAGTATGAGCACTACGCCCACGCAGTCATGCACAAATCCACCCACATCCACCCTACCCCCATCACACACACACACACACACACACACACACACACACACACACACACACACACACACACACACACACACACACACACACACACACACACACACACACACACAGTACAGTGGGCTGGTTTGCTGTGTGCTGATTAGGAGAGGGAATAACAGCATTGTGGAGCCCGGTCTGCCGTGCCAAGCCTGGCTTGAGCTGCTTCTGGGAAGAATGGTGCTATTTCTGCCAGCTCAACAGGAGCCATCTGACGCACAAACACACACACACACACACGCACACACACACACACACGCATGCACACACACACACACAAACCAATATTCACATCCCGCTCACTTAACTGTGATGCCTCTATCCAGCTGGACACTTTATAATTGGTGTACTATGTACAAGTTAATGAATGAATGGTTGTCTTAAGACATACTGCTTATCATTTTTATGCAAGTCATTACAGTAACCTGCATCACAATACAGGAGCTTAAGTGTAAAGTTGTTAAGGACTTATCTTACTAATATGCATTTTTTAATAAGAATTTACTTTAAAAAGGCCCAAGCTGTTGATTACTTTAGTAAACATTACCTAAGGTGTCCACTCTTAGTCCACCAAGAGCCAGACAATATCATATGAGAATTCACTTTAAAAAGGCCCAAGTGGTTGATTACTTTAGTAAACATTCCCTAAGGTTTCCACTCTTAGTCCACCCAGAGGCAGACAGTACAGTATCATATCCCATAATAAGCCTGTGACTCACACAGAAGACCCTGAGGAAGAACACTCAGTCAGGCCCTGCACTGCTCGTCTCACTGGTGAATCATTCGAGAGGCTACATTATGCAGGCCTTCATTTAACATGTCAAAGAAACATGCTCATGAATATTCCAAACGTCTGTGGAAAATAAACAATATGGACATTTGAAAATCGACCGGATAACAGAATTAAGACTAGACATTTTTCAACATTAAAGATTCATGTGTGTGTGAGTGATGGGATGACTGGGATCACACTCGTCAGTGAGTGTGTGTGTGTGTGTGTGTGTGTGTGTGTGTGTGTGTGTGCATGTTTGGGCACCAGTGAGTGTTAATCACATAAATCTCCCCGACTGGATGCCTGTGTTTATGAATGTCTGTCTGCATGTTCAATAGCTCCATGTGCTTGTGTAAATCAGTTCTCTCCCAATCACAAGAGCTCAGTGCTGGGGTCACACTGTTGTGCCACAAGATAATGAGAAAGCATGGTGCCATCAGCTTAGAAACAAGAGTACACAAGCTTATTCAAATAACAAAATCTATACGCACTAATACTAACATGTATACACACACACGCCCACACACACACACACACACACACACACACACACAGAGGAAGTGGAGCTCTGAGCCCTGCTGGAGTTGAGGTCAAGGGTTGTGGTGGAGGTGCTAATAACACCAGGCATGCTGAAAACAACTTTGTGTCTGTGTGTGTGTGTGTGTGTGTGTGTGAGAGAGAAAGTGGCTGAAGGATCCTGCATAGTGTGCATATGTGTGCACATGGGTGTGCATGTACTGTATGTGTGTACATGTTAGCAGAGGAATAGAATCAGAGTCCAAATCATTCAAATCACAGAGCTAACTAAAACACCCACCAGTGACAACGCTCAAGAGGTTGCGTGTGTGTATGTGTGTGTGTATGTTTAAAAATAGATGACACATACCCATTTTTGTGTGTGTAAATGTGTGAACTGTATGTACTGTATACCAATTCTTAGAACACATCTTACCCATTTTATGTGATCTATATGTGGAGCTAGCATTAGGGTGTGGGAGAAACAGAGTTTGTCACTGTGCTCCGTTCTGTTCAAACCACATCTCCATTCTGACCACCACATCCCCTCCACTCCACTCCACTCACCCCCCCCCCCCCCCCCCAGCCCTGATCTCATCTCTGAGCTCAGACTTACTGGAGACAGTTGGGCTCTCTCTCTCTCTCTCTCTCTCTCTCTCACACTCACACATATAGCGTGTGTTCATTTGCGTACATTTGTGTGTGTGTGTGTGTGTGTGTGTGTGTGTGTGTGTGTGTGTGTGTGTGTGTGTCTGTACGCGGGTGTGTGTGCTCGTATGAGTTGCTGTTGTTGGGAAGTCACCAGTCGAGAAAACGTACACAATCACTGCCGCCATCTCTTTCATGACTAATATAGATTTCGGCCCTCACTCCTCAAGCAGTCACTTTGTAGTGGGTGGGTTTTGTTCGATAGAACAAAAAATGACAGATGGTATTTCAGACCTAAATGTTATTTTGTAATTGTCCATAACTGGTGTAATCTGGGGCTTAGCAGGGGAGCTGAGGCTTAGCTGCTGTGAGAGTGTTCATGTGGATTTTACGATGAGAGAATCTCTTGGCTGCCGTCCTGTCTTGGGCCAAATCTTCAGATGCGAGGCGGCCGTGTTGCTCTTGTGGACTACCAGCTGGGGGACTTCAGCTCCCGGACACATGGGGTGCCTCTCATTTGGGCTTTTATACGTCCTCCCTCGCTCCTCGGGCCTCGATCCTCACTGATCTACATAAAGAATGATGGGGCGGCAACAATGGGATAGTCTATCCAGTGTTAGTTATAGATCAGTGGGAACGCCCCTCGAGGATCGAGCATGGAGGATCGAGGAGAGATGTTGAGAGGCACCCATAGGCTAGAGCGGGTTCACTCTCACCCTTATCTCTATCTTCTATTTGACTCTCCCCCCTCTCTAAACTCAAACAAGCCGTTCCAGCATGACAAATAAGAACACATCCATTATGTCAGAGCACGGAGGGGATCGCACGGCGCTGGATGCAAAACAGACACAACATGCTGCTCCGACCGCTAATAGAATACAGCTAGGGACAGGCAAATATCCCTGAGCTATGAGCTGTGGTTGTGTGCAGACATCACAGTTCAGTGTGTGTATGTGTGTGTGTGTGTGTGTGTGTGTGTGTGTGTGTGTGTGTGTGTGTGTGTGTGTGTGTGTGTGTGTGTGGGTGTGTGTGTGTGTGTGTGGGTGTGTGTGTGTGGGTGGGTGGGTGTATGTATGCATATATTTGTGTGTGTGGTGATGAGTTAATCTCAATTCCTCATAGAATGAATTTAGCATATGTATGTTCACACTATACTTCACTACTTGTTCCACCCTCCGGTAAAAAGGGCTGTTTTGCTTCATCTATGGCCAAATTAGAATGCAGACCGGTCGAAACGTCGTCATAGACCGCAACTCTGCACTGCAGGATTCAAATTTCTTGCATTTCAGATTGTCCTCCTCCTCCTCCTCCTCTTCCTCCTCCTCCTCCTCTCCCTGCTGACACTGTTGACACAGCCTACCCTTTTGGGGAGCCAAGCTATTTGCATGTCTGACCCGGCTATGCTCTCTCAAACAGGATCCTTTGTTTTAGATCAGTCAGTGTGGTCTCCCAAGCCACCAAATAAAGCGTGCTGCGTTTGTGGGCCAGATAACCGTATAATCAACATCTTCCTCTCTATCGCTCTCTCTCTCTCTCTCTCTCTCTCTCTCTCTCTCTCTCTCTCTCTTCAACATTTCAACATTTGCAAGGAGCCAGCACAGCATGTCTCTCCTGAAAAGCATCTAGGGATACTGATACGGAGAACAGCATTTTGAGTAGCGTTTCAGATCCTGAGAAGCGTTACACCTTTAGGTCATACACTTGTGGAGTTGGTGCGTATGCGCTAAGAGTGCAATTACATATAATAAACACCCACATACACACACATCCACGCACACGCACACACACGAGAAAACACATACACATACACACACACACACACACACGTATGCAGGTGCAGCACCGGGGAGCAAATCGGCAGCTATTATATCGCTACACTGATATATCCAACTTAGCTCACTGCAAGAGCACTCACATATACACACACTTAATCTCCCTTGCGCATCTCATTTGAGTTTCTCATCCATCCAACTCACCCACACACACACATACTGTATATACACCCCTACGTATAATCCTGCTCACATACATAGGCATACGCACTCACACACACTCATAGCAGTATTTCTCTCTTACAGTCATGTAATGCCATCATTCCTCAGTGGGTGCGCCCCAGCCGACAGCAGTCGAGTATGATAACAACATACACACACATTCAATCTGTCGTCCTCAAACACGAGAACATTCTAGCACAGTGGTTCTCAAACTTTTCACAATGAGTACCACCTCAGAGAACAATTGGCTCTCCAAGTACCACCATTATGAACAGCATGAAAATACGGTAGCGTAGGCCAATCTAAATATATTTTACATTGTACATACTGTTTTGCATTGGGGCTTTTTCCAAGATAGATAAAAACTAGTTTCAATTGAACTTTAATTTCAGGAGGAGTTGGGCTCGAACCAGCAACCTTCCAGTTACTGGACGACTCCTCCACCTCCTGAGCCACTGGCGCCATCTGGACTGTGATGATACTGTATATCATTTGAAGTGATTATTTTGTCTTCATGAAATAAAACATCTTGGAAACTCCCAGAGTACCACAACAGAGTGTCCAAACACCACCAGTGGTACCCATACCACAGTTTGAGAACCACTGTCCTAGCACGTTCACACACGGCGTTCCTGCTCGGCACGCACCTGGCAGAAGACGGGCCGGTAGCGCTGCGAGAAGACGCGGGCCAGCTCCTCGGTGTCGTCGAAGTCCAGCGGCAGCCGGTCCACGCACAGGCAGCGCGAGTGCAGCTGCTCGGGCTCCGTCAGCTGGTTGGCGTCGGTCCACTGGACCACGAGCGCCCGCTCGCCCAGCGCCCGGCCCAGCAGCTCGGAGCGGGCGCGCGACGCCGAGTCCTTCTTCATGTACTCCACGAAGCCGTAGCCCTTGGAGTGGCCCGAGCGCCGGCTGTGCACCAGGAAGCAGCGCTCCACGTTGCCGTGCGAGCGCACCAGCTGGTGGAAGGCCTCGGCCGCGAGCGTGTGCGGCAGGTTGGCCACGCACAGCAGCGAGTCGGTGGGCTGCAGCTGCACGCTGACCGTGCGGCCCCGCACGCTCGACTGGTGCAGCGACGCGATGGCGTGCTGGGCCTGCTCGCCGTTCAGCAGCGTCACGAAGGCTGGAGGGAGAGAGAGAGAGAGAGAGGGGGAGAGAAGGAGAGAGAGGGAGAGAGAGAGAGAGAGTTGGAGAGAGAGAGAGTTGGAGGGGGGAGGGGGGGGCAGAGAGAGAGAGAGGGGGAGAGAGAGAGGGAGAGAGAGAGGGAGGAGAGGTAGAGAGCGATAGAGAGGGAGAGAGAGAGAGAGAGAGGGAGAGAGAGAGAGAGTGAGAGGGAGAGAGAAGAGGGAGAGAGAGAGGGGGAGAGAGAGAGAGGGAGGAGAGGTAGAGAGCGATAGAGGGAGAGAGAGAGAGAGAGAGTGAGAGGGAGAGAGAAGAGTGAGAGCAAAATGAGGGCAAAGATCATCAGGCAAAGATACACACACAGACACACACGCATGATTCTGGACTTTGGCCTAAACACTGAATTATACAACTGTGTAGAGAGAGCAAGCCAAGTGAGCACAGACTCCCTGAGACAGAGACAGAGAGAAAGAGAGGGAGAGGGGGAGGAGGAGGAGGAGGAGGAGGAGGAGGGAATGCTTTATGGAGCGAAGGAAAATATGAGCACCAGTAAAATCCTTAGGAAGAATAGTATATGACAGAGGACAAGGAGGGTCAAGGTTGGAAGAACACATATGTGTGAAGGAATCCATTCATACAGAGATAAAGCCATCAGTGGTCCCCATCTATAAAATCACATGGGACGACCTGTCAGGGTCACAGCCACAACCATATACAAAGACACACACACGCACACACACACACACACACACACACACACACACACACACACACACACACACTATCTATACTGTGTGTACTGTATATACACACACACAGTACTGTATATCTATTTATACATACACCATATGTTCATTGTGTGCATATTATATTTTCATACACATATGCCCACATGCAATCCATCCAATGACTTTAATCTAACCAGTATATCAAAATCCATATGTTTACATACACCCACACATCCATACCAAACATATGCTGACACACCCACACTGTCCCTCTCTCACCCATCCACCCTCCCACCCTCCCACCCACTCACTCACTCACTCACTCATGCATGTGGACAGCACCAGGGCATATGCCTTACAGAATATATGAGCATTGCAGAGGGAGCAACTGCAGGCTAATTAGCGCATCCTGATGGCAGCGAGGTGCCGGCGGGCACGGCAGTGGCAGCAATAACCCAGTGGTGGAGTGGGGCAATGGCAGCTAAATGGCACTCCTAACGGCCCCCTAATGAGGCGCGGGCAGCCCGGGCCACTGGCACACAGACGGACGGATGGCGTGTGAAATGAGAAGGTAATAAAAATGACTTGGAAACGTACACACAAGAGACGGAGGGAGGGAGGAAAAGGGGAAGGGAGAGAGAGAGAGAGAGAGAGAGAGAGAGAGAGAGAGAGAGAGAGAGAGGGACTCTGTTGTCATGTGTGACAAACACACGGCACCAGAAGCTAAAGGGTTGCCCCCGAGTTCACCCACGACCACGCCTCTGTCGTTCATTCTGACGGCTCTCTCTCTCTCCTCTCCTCTCTCTGCCTCTCCTCTCCACTCCTATCCTCCCTCCTCTCCTCTACTCCCTCCTCCATCTATACTGTTCATCAGCCTCCCAGTCTTCATTTATTCTCCTCCTTATTCTCAAAACATTCATTTTCTGCCATCAATCACTCGCCACAGT
>NC_085008.1:11184926-11187426 GCF_963854185.1 Sardina pilchardus
GTCCACTCTCCAGGGCCCGAGGCTCATTAAAGAGCTCAGAAACGACCACGCTGCCTTTTAGCTAACAGCACTCACAGGCCTGAGCATAGAGCTTTCCAAAGGCCCTGCACTGTAGACAAAGCAACAGCCTGGTGAAGCTGCACATCGTTGGGAGAGGAAGATTGAGGACAGGGATGAGCACAATTACATCAGATTATATTTTGAAAATATTATACTAATTACCTCATTTTATACTGTATTAATACTGTATAATACTGTACTTTTTGTGTTTTGAAACATGGAATCTTGTTTACAACTTGTAAATCAGCTTTTTTTAAATCTCATATATTTAGGCTATTCAGACTTTAATAAGGTAATATGGAATATCACACACCAGAAATTCCAAAACACGGTTCAAAAGTTCTAAAAAGGCAAATTTATGAGTAGGGATGGATTACGGAGCGGGCCTAATGGGCTCAAGTTTTAGGGAGCTAGTTTTAGCTGGGCTTTTAGCTTGAATCCAAGGTGCTGCTGCTTCAAGTGCAGGCGAGTGCAGAGCCGCACAAATCAACACAAGGCATTGGTGCCGTGACTCGGATCAGGAGTGAGGTTTACACATAAACACACAATTTGTGTTTAAAAGGTGAAATGGAGGCTACATGTGTATCATCATCATGACATCATCACATACTGTACCCTTCACAATAGACCTCTGAAGTTCGCCTACAAACAAGCTACCTTCTTCTTTGGCCATATAAGGAGATCCGGTATCTTGAGATTTTTCCCTTGGGAGGACTTTTGTCCTCTGCCTTCACGTGGATACTGTGATTTTAAGAAGGCACACTTTGAATTTTGCTACCCCAGAGCTAACTGGAAGTTAGTTGGATATTTCCTCATTTTTTAATTAAAAGATGTCAACGATTTTAAAGATTTTTTATTCCTCTTTTTAGTCAAATAACATGGGTGTATTCACTTGTGCTGAGCACTGTATCAGAAATAGTAGGCTATCCCTGAGTGAGGAAGACAGTGAGGAGGAAGATGGAAAAGAAGAAAGACGGATAAAACTGAAAGTGAGAAAAAAAAGCAATTCCAGCTCAGTAGCTGGCGGAAAGAAATCCACTCACATTTTTTC
Source organism: Sardina pilchardus (assembly GCF_963854185.1). Taxonomy (NCBI): domain Eukaryota; kingdom Metazoa; phylum Chordata; class Actinopteri; order Clupeiformes; family Clupeidae; genus Sardina; species Sardina pilchardus. The sequence goes on from NC_085008.1 coordinate 11,186,038, forward strand.
TTTCTTTTCAGCTCTTTCAGGTAGGCCTAATTAGAAGTCAGTCATACTTTAGCAAATTATACAGCTCAGCAAGCCATCATAAACATTTCTGTTCTCCACCGCCCAAGAATGTGGATTCATTTTGATCACTTGATTCAGAAAATGGTTGCCAAAAATTCAGAAATCTGGCTGCAAAACACAAATTGCCAGCAATGAAGGCTAGAACAGTTGACAGTTAAACCTTTACACTGGCTAAATTAATGAGCTTATTAAAAAACAAGACTGGTCATTACACCAGCTCATGAAAAGGTAATGAACTACTGAAATGCTGGTGAAAATGTGTCTTTGTCAGCAGCAGGGCAGGAGTGAAAAAGAATGATTTTAATATAGCCTTTGGTTTAGGACACAACCCTGTCATTCAGTTTACAGTTGAAACCACAAGAGGTAGTCAATTATGTCATTCTGCCTCACCAAGCTAGCTCTTATCCAGGGGTGGGCATTCCAAACATGGCATATCCAAACAAGCTCCAGGGACACAAACACACTCAAACAAACCCACTACCCACAAATGATTACGTATCAGGAAAGTGTGGATAATAATTTTAACAGTTCTCTAAAGAAACGTAAACAGAAAACATCTTACCTCTTTATTTACCCCTGGCATGCATTACCTATGGTTTACATACCATAAGATATCCTGATTGTTTTGACTGTATCATCAACAACTATTTCAATTATAACTAAACTCGGGTATTTCAGCATAAAATGGTGCAAACAGTGAACATGTTATTGGACACAGCCATAATAAGGTGCTCCTTTCACTAATGGAGCCCAGAATCACTCATAATAATAATTATGATGATAGACAAGGTACTGTAGTAGCCCCATGTGCCAAGTAAGTTAACGATAGGAAAACAGCTCCTAATTGCTCATTAACTCTGCATTATGCTTTATGTTTCAGGCTACTCATGGAAAAAAAAAAACCTGTGTGGAGTTGGCCGTGAAGCGGGGAGGGCTCTTTTGAAGCCCTGGTGTCTTCATTACTGGACCGTATGGGATTGGAGAGAGGGGAGAGATGGGGCTGTAGGACGGGGGCCAGTTGACAAAAGCCTCTTTGTTTAGCCCTGATTCCCATGGCGGGCACTTCCTATTGTCATTCCTGTGCCCATCGCTGGAGCGCCGTCGCATACCTTTGGAATTCCGTCATGGATTTCCCTGCGCGACCCCTAGCTGGCTGCTTTATCGGAGCTTTGGTGAGGCCGGCGGTGCTGGGCTGGATGAGGAGCCAGCCGGGCCCATCAGGGGCTAAATGTTAATTAAACAGCCCGAGCCCCAGTGTGTTGCAGAGGCGGAGTTTTTTTTTCCGTATTAGAAGCAGCGGCTCCAATTTGAGGAAAGCACTGAGGCGAG
>NC_085008.1:11189926-11194926 GCF_963854185.1 Sardina pilchardus
TTAAACACTCGCAGCGGGGGTGCGACACTGTATATGCGCCAATGAATAGTCATACCCTAAACGGGCTGGAATATGATTGCACACCTCGGAGGGGAAAAAAACCCTGAATTTGGCATGACCTGCTGTAACACTATATAGAGTCTGGCCGGAGGGACACTGCGCTGCAGAATGGAGTTATGTAGTAATGTTGGCACACAATCGCAGCCACATGACTGGGCCCGGTGACAGTGCAGGGGTTTGGTGAGGCTCGGCCCAAAACAACCATCAGCGGAGGGGATATCACCCTCCACCTCAGCCGGCCCGGGCGCCGCGCCAGAGAACAGATCAACTCAGTCTTTCAATCTCTCTCTCTCTCTCTCTCTCTCCCTCCCTCTCACTCGCTCTTTCTCTCTCTCTCTTTCTCTGTCAACGCGATGCTTTCTGTTCGCCCCATCTTTCGCTCCGCTGCCCTCTCGCTCGCTCCTTTTCACTGCCGTCACTTTTCATCCGCTGTTAGTCTTTCTCTTTCGATTCTGTCACTTATAAGTGGACGGAATATTTCTTCCGGGATTACTTCTCCGAGTGGAGTGCGGTTGTGGCAGGGGCGGGGGGGCAGGGGGGTCTCTCTTTTCTTTCAAGCTGGCTTCAGATCAGTCCGGCGGCACGTCCTTGCTATAACCTAGCCACATCATAAAAGCAGACTGGCCCTCGGTCAGCTGTTGAAGCAGGGACATTTCCGACACTGGTCTCATGTGGCACGCCGATGGCTGGGGCTGGGAGTGACGGCGGGTGTTAGGCTAGTCTACAAGGTCCCAGGGTTCTCCCATGCTCTTATTTCTGACACTGGAAACCCTCCCCCCCCCCCCATATGAGGAAGCGACAGAGACCGAGAAAGAGGGTCAAAGACTGTATGTGACCAGCACTGAAACTGAGTGAATAAACCACAGTAAAAGAGAGAAAGAGAGAGAGAGAGAGAGAGAGAGAGAGAGAGAGAGAGAGAGAGCCAAAGAGACTGTGAACAAGAGCTCCATAAACAGAAGAGTGAGAAAGAGAGAGGGGCTGGCTATCGGAGATCTGCAATGCTGGAGAGAGCTGGAGAGAGGAGTGACAAGCCAGGAGGGGTTAGTGCATGAGATCATGGGTTTCACATTCAATCCCGCGCACTACTAATTAGGGTGAGCAGGCATGCGTGTCAGGCCGGGAGCACGGCCTCCTGTGACATTTAAGAGCCCAGAAGCCCGGCATTATGAGTGCCCACTCCGTGGACCATGGGGGCACGTTAGCTAACAATCCCTGATAATCGCCAGCAGAGTTAGCACAGATCCGGGGCTACTGCCCACAGTCCTCTGGGTGGCCCTGACCAAACTCCCAGTAGGTATGCTAGATTACAACTGGACAGAGCGGTTTACGCGATTATGTAACGGTCACATCATTCACAATATTCTTGTGCCTAGTGTTTATCAACACACACATAAACACACACACAGAAAAAGAGAAAGTGCATTGTTGAGAGCTTGATTGCATCTAGAACTGGCTTTGTCGAACCATGTGAATTCGTTATCGTCATCTTAGTAGGTGACGATCACATCAATTTTGTTCAGCGTTGCGGATTGTTTATTTCAACACTGTGAAACACCAGACGTTACTGAAAAAAATCCGTCCAGGATCCTGCAAGGGCTTGCTGGGATCGTGGCAGCCCAAAGTGAATTTGCAGCAGCAATGGTTATTACATTTTTATTGATTGTACGTTCAATACAAACTATTCAACATTCAGAACTATCGTGGCAATAAGATAAAAACTGCAGTATGTAATTGTTCAAATCCTTGAATTTATATGATTTTTTGAAAACACCACAAACCCTCACAGGGCCTGACAGAAAAAAAGAAAGCCACATAATATTGGAAGAAAATGATTTCTGGTCTTTTTCCTCAACAGCTTAAGTTGAGTGCTCCTCACAGACAATCTATGGCAACCACAGGTATGTACGTATTGTCTTCCTGCCAGAGGAATTCCACATTGTCTCAATAAGAACATTTTACTGGAAACATAAAAATGCAACCTTTTTTTCATCTGGCCCTGATGATGCTACCTGCTGGAGAAGCTAAATCACTTCGGAACGCCAAGTTTCCCTTTCTCACTCTCTCTTTCTCTCTCTCTCTTTCCCTCAGCACAAATCACTCTCCCACAATCTCTTTGAAGACGCTGTGCTTGATATTACTTCTGACTTGAGAGCATTTCAGCCTTAATTCAAAAGAGGACGACTGGAACTCCCTGACACTGTGGGCCTTCCTTTTACAGAGTTTGCTCAAATGAGATTTTCAAACATGGAGAAGGGCTGGGAAAAACAGAGACGACGAGCATGAAAAGAAAGTCAAAAGAACCCAGTGTGTGACTCAGATGCGTCTCATCTTATTTCCACCATGACAGGGACGGGCTAGCGGAGGCTAACTGAAGACAGTCCCACACAGACCGGCCTTTCGCTCCCCTCAGCTGTTCAGTGTCCGCTCCAGACAAACGTTTCTGCGTCCGCGCACACACCAGATTCCACCTAAAGCTGGCCAAACGTGCATTGTTGGGCTGTGAAGTAGAGACCGCATTATATTTAAAGGCATTCCACTCAATCAAAGCGAGGTGGAAAAGAGCTGTCTAGTCTCTCTAAAGTCCCACAAAACTTTAATCCAAAGGGCTCCAGGCCACCCTCTAGTCAAGCTGCTAATTACTCAAGCGCTAGTACTAGATAAGCCTGTCGCCTCCCTCTTCATTAAACTCCTCTCCTCCAGACAAACACCATTAACCTCTCAGCCCTTCAGTAGGACACCAGGGGCTAAGGGTTGTGAGGTGGACAGGAGAGGGGTGTCTTTTTCGGGGCACTGTACAACCACCAGAAATGGCTGCAAGCAAAGTTGGACAAGCAGGCATCCATTTTCCAGAGGATCCTTTGATATTTCTTGGTTGTGGCGGCGCTGTGTGGTGATTTAAGATGGGCAATTACCTGTGCCTTTGTTCCGGTCGACAAAACAGTACTTGAGCTCGTACTCCTTCAAAATGTCGTGGACCTCCTGTGGGAGAGAGAGAGAGAGAAAAGATATTTCATGAAAGAGGAAAGATAGAAAAGAAACAAAGGCAGTGAGACAGGATTTTCCAGCTTTCTCCCGAAGGAACCTCCCCGAAGGACTACAAAGCTGGCATTTACAGCTAAGGTAGAGACATTTGATATCTGGGAGAGGAAGTGCTTCAAGATGATTCTTTTTGTGAAGTCAATCTGCACCTCAGGGCTGTGTGACTACATTTTGCACATGAGCACAGTTCTGGTCAAGCTCAGTGCATCTCCACTGTGTCCATAATTGTTTGGGAATATGAAGAGGAGGGTTTGTGAGAAATGAAAAATATATACCCAAGCTGTAATATGCCCAACAACAGATAAATATGTCAGTACACTGGGAACACATGAGACTCCTATCTTTAAGATTGATCTGCCTGCACGTGCGCGGGCACACACACACACACTCACACACACACACACACACAGTATATATATAGAGAGAGCGAGAGGACAAGAGAGCACTCACCCACCCACAACTCACCCACACAAAATCACCCCTTCCACTAGCAAAAGAAAAAAACACACATTTTAAAGCACGCTAGATCTCTTTTTTCAGTTTGGAGGCTGTACACATGTAAAATGGATTCCTCCACAATGACCTGACTGCCTCCCACATGGTCCATGCCTGGCTGTGCAGCTCCCACCTACAGCCCTCTCTCCTCTCCTCTCCTCTCCTCTCCTCTCCTCTCCTCTGTTCTGTTCTGCCACACAACCCCGCTCTCTCCTGCTGCTGAAAGCTTTTTCTCTCTCGGCAGCCCGCTAACTCTCCCGCTTTACAATAACCTCTGGCTCTCGGAACTCCCTCTGGTTCAGAACTCGACTTCCCTTAGAGCTCAATCTTTCTGTCTTCATCACTTTCTCCTTCTCTCGCTCTCTCTCTCTCTCTCTCTCTCTCTCTCTCTCTCTCGCTCTCGCTCGCTCGCTCAGGCCTGATGGTTCAGAATGTCCAGAACGTTCCCTCTGGTCCAGACCTGATAACTGTATCCATGGATCAGAAGCCTGTCTTTTCTCAGCCTCCTCTCTCACACCTATTAAGGCTCCGGGGAAGGGATGGTTGAGCAACTGATAAGTACTGAGCAATTTGCTGTGCAATCCCATTCACAACCAGCCTTCTGATTGGATAATGATGACAATTAGCCAGCTGATGATGATTAAAGTTCTGCAGAAAAAATTGCCCGGTATCAATAGGAACATTCCCAAATGACATTACATTGCCCAGCGACACAGCCTAAAAAGTTGCCTTGTGTATCATCAGCTTTCCATCCCAGCACATGAACTGTAGGCTGCAAATGTCTCCGTGTAGAATCTGTTCAAAAATGATGTACCTCTATGTGTAAATGTGTGTACATGAGTATTTGGACCCCAAGGCACAGTTTGTTTAATCACTTCAGACTGTGCTCTTTATTAACATTTTATTGGCCCAATAACAATGTAATAGACGATCAGACACACAGTGCAAATAAACAGATGCAATCAAACAGTCTAATCATAATATTCAGGTCAGGTGAGCCTGGAGGCATAATTGTGCACCATGTGCACACCAAGTGTGTGTGTGCATCTGAATGTATGTGTGTGTGTGTGTGTGTGTGTGTGTGTGTGTGTGTGTGTGTGGCAACAGCATGGTAATCTTTCTCAAAAGTGGAGTTTCACTGAGTAGAAGTTTCACTGCAGTAGCCACCTCTCCATCATAATCAAAGGAATCATGAAATTCAAATTCCAGTCAGGAAGCAACAGCATTCAGAATATTTGCATTAAGAAATCATTTACATTCTCGCTCTATTCTTTGCAAAGTGTCTGACACACTTTATGTTGAAGACAAGGAGACAGGCGAGAATCTCTCTCTTACTGCAGACAACAACACTAAAGATGACACGCCTCATTCAACACACACACAGACACACAGACACACAGACACAC
>NC_085008.1:11202426-11232426 GCF_963854185.1 Sardina pilchardus
CTCTCTCCTTCTCTGGTCACAGGCACATGACACAGGGCCAATCAGGGACCTGCTCAGCATCCCCCTGACACCCCCCTGACTCCTCCCCTCCGCCCCCCCCCCCCAAGCCCCCAATCTGTGACGAGCTTCACCTGTTCCAAAGCTCCACTGAATAATTAAAGAGCTCAACTGATAGCAGGAGTCCTGTGGAGCAGACAGGGGACGAGAGGCAGGAGCAGGGCCCAGGAGTCAGAGGGACAGAGCAGGGGAGTCAGAGGGCCAGGGCAGAGAGAAGAAAAGAAAGAAAGAAAGGAAGAAGCAAAAAAAGAAAGAAAGAAAGAAGCAAAGAAAAATAGAACGATAGAGGGATAGACAGAAAACAATAAATAAATAAATAAATAATGTGTTTATTTGTGTAAAGAACACATCAGAGGTACAGTACAACGAAGATATTGTAATAGCGTGCTAAGAAGTCAAAGACGGAAGAGGGAGAAACGTGGAGGTAATGCACACGTGTGCTACGGAGGAGAGGGGAGGGGAGGGACTGTCAGAGAACAGACATGCTGACATCTGTCCCCACTGATGTGTCATCCTGCGCTGACCTGAGCGGTGCCAAGGCCATGTTTCTGACACCATCTTCTCCTCGAGTGTAACTCACCCGTTATGAGCTGCCAACGTGGAGTGCCACACTAGACCCCAGCCACTCGCCCAGGGAGCAGATGGACAGTTAGTTCACCACTGTAACGGTGGCCCTCGTATCAGCCACACACACACTAATAGTAACAATCCTGTTGCGTGCGGCAGTGAAAGGGCTTTTTCTTTAAGAGAGACCATATTGTCATCATAGCGAGAGGCAGGTTGTCTAGGAACACTCATAGAGAGTGATGCTTTGCTCCTGAGGGGGGTTACTGCCATTATGGCCACAGCTCCGTCTGACAATAAGTATGTTCTATGAAATGTCAGTGACCTGGAATTTATACAAACAAATATATACTGTCAAAGGAGGGACGGAGACACACACTCAAACTCTCTCTCTCACACACACACACACACACACACACACACACAGCTGCCTAACAAGATTCTATTCTCTCAATGCTGTCTGCATCTTGTGGTATCGGGCTGTAATCTATGACCAAAAATCGTACAATCTGTCATGTTTTCTTGCACTAACAATGTGGAAAATTTTCCATATTTTCCATGCAGAATATGAAATTCACTCTGGGAAGACCACTATGTTGTTGCCTGTCTTGAACTTGCGGGAGAGATGATATAACAAGATATGTGAAGGGAGCGCGTAACCCTCTAACGCTTTTCACAGACCTTGGCATTTCATGAATGACTGACATATTGAGGAAAAATGTTATTCATCAAACTACGTGTGCAGAAAATATTTCTAAGAGATAACGACACAATATGGAATGTAGGACACATCAAAATCATAGGTTAATAATATGAAACCTAATGCTATAAACCACCGAAGTGCCAGACAACACCCAGCGCTGAGGATGCAGGAACTGCCCCGATCAAATAGGTTTCCGATCGCGGTGCTCGGTGCTCACAAACAACTTCCAAGTTAACAAGTAACCACACTCGTATTCCAGCGGCTCTTCAAGGGCTTTGACAATAAATAGCTGTCAAATAGCCGGCAGCAATTCATAAAAAGATGGACGAAATATCGGTTCAAGACTAATGTAACTACGCTGCCAGCCCTCGGCGCTTTTCTCTGATGTCCTCCCCACCATCTGATACCATATTGCATCGCTCGCAGTAGCTCACGCTGGCGTGAGGATACAAAATATGACATGCGACAGCGCAAAAAGTTAAAGCGGTTAAATCCAACAGTTGAGTAGTGACGTTTATTGAGAAACCACATACAGTTTCTATAATACTGACGGCCAGTGAACAACTATTACTCGAGTTATCGCTATTCTAATAATAATCTGCAGGTATCGGTTACGATGAAGACATGAATCATTAACCGAGTGTGGTCAATAAACGAGTGCAAACATTTGAACAGCTATTGGGTTTCGCTGTCTGCTCGCTTTATTTCATCAGTCTATATTTCTATAAAAGGCTATTAAACCTCCGCGGGTACGGCGCGTATCCAGAAGAGAAACTTTGCGCAATGATATATGAGCTACTTTGTGCAATTCATTATGTATGCACCCAATGATTGCATTTTCATGCAATCGTGCAATGTTGAAATAAATTATTTTTTAAATGAATACGAACAGAAAAGTGCAGCAAAGTAGTAAACTGACACCTGCAGGTAGTACGCAATTGCCTATTAAAGCTTTCAGACAAAACATGTCAGCGGAAAAAAGTTTGTATCACAGTATAACATTTTAGTCTGTGCTATTCGACTCCGTTAACTTTCAGTTGTGACACTTGCAAAATGTCAAGTTTGCCAACCTGGTTGGTTGTATCTTGTGGCAGGTTCTTGATGAGGATTTTTCTCCTGTTGCTCAGCTCCCGGTTAGTTTTCTCCCACCTCCTCTCGATTTCCTCCGGGTCCAAATCTGGCATATCTCGAAGACTCGTACCCTCGGATGGCGCGTCTTCATCCTGCCGGCTCTCAGGGCTGTCGGAGTCCGGGAAAGGTGAATTTTCCTGCTTTATTGCGTGTACACTCGGCGGCTGGATGGAGGAAGCTGCCGCCATTTTGAAGGGCTCGGTAGAGAGTGTAGAACTGAGCGGCGATAGCGGTAGGTGGGCGTCTGTGTTTTTGTGGCTTCCATCGACAGCGGAGTTGACGGAAAGGTACCGTACCCACAGGCCTGAGAGTTATTCAGTGTGGTAGTCTTGGCGACCCCCACTGTCGAAAAAAAGAACAGTGAAGACTGTCCAACAAACCCATCACAGGTATTTATCGCCGTCCCGTGGATTCCCACAACGTTTGCATTAATAGGCCATTCATCTGAAAGGCTATCCAATTTGCAATGACTACGGTTGGTAATTTTCTCTTGTGGCACTGTTATAATGTGCCATTTAGATTTTGCAGCTTATTAGACACGTTCAAGCTCACATACAATAAAGTATGCCTTTAAATTAACTGCGCGCAGTCTCGTTCAGTCTAACACACGAAACGACCCTGTCGTCGTTAAAAATAAGAAACTGTCATTCTGGTCTGGTCTCCTCTGGTGACTGTGGAAACAAGATGCGGGAATGAATGACTATTGCAAAGAGGCAGTAAGGCCGTCTCTCGTGGGAGTACAGTGCAGTAAGCGACTCACAGACTGAGCGTTAAATGCCATCTTTGGCAGACTCCCTAGGAAGCGTCCTCGCAATGCCTATGAATGAATGCTTCCAATTTCCAGATAAAGACTGTCTTTGCAACCCACTTAACCCACTTGTATGCATTCTGACAGCAGAGGAGGCAGCACTGACTAGAGCCTGTGTTTACCACCCTCCTGTATCAACATGCTGCCCAGGTTTGGTTATTATAACGTTGTAATATTGACAAATGAGTGCCAAGGTACTCTGTAGTGCCTGGGTAGTAGGTCACTGTATTTTGCAACAAAAAACCCCAAGCCAATAAGGTCTCTTTGTGAGTTAATTGTACATTAAAATGAAAGGTCCTTACGCCTTCCAAGAACAAAGTTTGGTAATTGGAGATAGATAGACCTGTGTGATATCGCCATGGCATAAATGAACATTATTTTGTATTGCCGGCAATTTTCTTCTTCCTATGCGCATATAAATAACTACCCGGTTTGCATATATACTAGGCTCTGATGAGGTTCAGTTTCTCAAAATAGACTGTGGGGCGAACATGGGTAATGCAGAACATGCAGACAGCATAAATATGTCAGAATTGTGAAGTGTTCAACTGCAGCTTGGTGAAAATGAGTAATTACAAAGAGAGGGCCACAGCAAATGCGATTGCGAGCCCCGCTGAGTGGGAGTACAGCAGAGGAGCCGGGGAGATTTCAAATGCGCAGAAAGCACGGCGTGGGTGGCGGCCTAGTAGCAGAGCGGAACAGCGGGCCAGCAGAACACCTGGGACGTATGCGTTTACGTAAGGAAGCGCGGGGAACCTTGAACCCTTTCGCCTGTTCTGGTAGGTGAGGGGGCGAGAAGGCGTTTGGAGAGGAGTCATCATAGCGATGCAGGATCGGCAGAGGCAGAGCATAGGAGGCGAGGACAAGCCTTCTTGGAGATGTTAACATTAATATATTTAGTCGTTTCAGTGGTGCTGAAGTTGAAAGAAAGTCGTTAATCCAGTGCGCAAATCCATAGTGTAGAAAATCAAATGGAGTGCCTAGAAGCGGATGGCCTGTGGTCCCCTTGTATCCGTGCACTTTAACTCGTCTACGGCTCGCCTAGCATACAACTGCCTGGGGAAACTTGGACACCCAGTTTGCTCTAATTCTGTGCAGCGCTTTGGCAGCCGACTTTAGTTCAGTCTTCCCCCTCAACTCGGGCTGATCTGCTCCACTTTCCTGTCCGGCGTCATTACGCAGTCATAGAGCATCTTTGCCCATCATCTTCCAAGTGGTCTCGGTGGCAACAGATGCATCGATATCACCATATACGGTTATGAACGTGACGTTTCTCTCCATATTATTAGGGAAGTTCTCAAATACCTATGGATAATCAATCATTTGCGTAGTCAACGAGTGAATTATTGATCTTTTAATATATAACAATCCATAGGGGTAAATTGCAGGGCAGAATATCAAACTGAATGCCAATACTTTTTATAGAGCGCTTACTACTATTACGGAGATATTTTATGTACAATGACAAATGGCTTGTGTTACCAAAATCGTGTGACTGGGCAAATCTGCTGCTGAAAATGATTGCGGACAGGCATGAAGACATTCCGTGGATATGTGCGAGGACATGATGGTTTCCGTTCGTGTGTTAGACCACCAGGATGGTGCTAAATAAAATATAATGCTTTCAGGCTACAATGCACATTACTGCACTCCCCCGTTACATACAAACGCATCCTCCCACTCCTAACCCCGTGCGCCTATTTGCATAGAAAAGCTGTTGACACACCCCACTAATGTATTTTACGTAAAGTCATTGACTCTTGGTGACCTTATCCCATATGATTTTTGTACAATCCCTCACACTATATGGGTCAGACTGACATTGGGAGTGACACACAACAGAAGATTGATTGTTTGAACAATGGATTTAGGTTTTGTGTGTGGTCAGGAACATGATGTTAATCCTGCCCCTTTAATCTGTCTGTGTGGCAACCTTCCCCTGCAGAGCTCTCCTGGCCTTACCCTTTAATTATGCAAGGGCCACTCCAAACAATGGCACAGTATCAGCCAGATGGATCCGCCACTGAAACCATGGGGCACGGAAAGAAATAGCACATGGTGTTGATTTCAAATAACGGTCGCCGCCATATTTGGCACACACATAATCTGCATACTTCATGTTTGGCCACCAACCATGTTTTACAACTTTCAAACACATTTTTGTTTAATAATAGGCACTTGCTGGGTTTGCGGTTCTCCTGTAACAATGATGAAAAGGTGTAGTGGTATGATGCTGGATGAATGCTCAATCAGACACCTAGACACATTTTGAGAGTGGACCTTTTTATCACATTCATTTAGCAATAAATGGCCATTTCATATCTTTATAATGTTATATAAGGGAACATAAAAAAAGGAATGATGCTTACACACTCAACTTTCCTTCAGGTACAATTAATGCATTTCATAGTGTCAGTATACACACGGATATGATTGTTTTAAAAACAGCTGGTAAATACTGTTACTGATCTTTCTGGAGGAGGGAGAAAAACCTTAAAATTGTCTTTTTAAAAATAAAACATCTGTAATCTCAGTGGTGGTTAGGTGTTGGCAGCAGCAGTGGATGTGAACTGAAAAAATGGTCTCATCCAGAAATCAAAATATTTTGTAATGCAGCCGTGGCACCAGCGCCTTCAATCCGTTCACAAGACATGGCTCTCACCCGGACAGCCAGCTTCGGGGCTGTACAGAGCACTCGGCCGTCCTTGTTACTATGAATACAAATCTAAATGCTGATGCTCACAAAATGGTCATCTTCCCCCAAGAAAAGGGACATTCAAAATGACCACCGGACTCACTTTACAAAAACAAAATATGCACTTTCAAAAACAAATGCAAGGCTTGTGAAGTTTACATCACATGTATAGCTATCTGTTAGACTTTAGATGTATGTACACACACACTCGCACGCGCACATACACTTTACAGCGATGACAAAAAAGGCCATACAATTATGCTTCCACACTGAGCACAGTACTGTCTCACAACTAGAGGCATTGGGTGGAGCCAGAATGATTTGGATCAGTTGTGTGTGTCTGTGCCTGTGTGTGTGTGTGAGAGAGAGAGAGAGAGAGAGAAACAGGCTGTTCCATCATCATATCGTCTAATTATATTTTAAAATAAGTGTGTGGCATCACCCTCAGTCGAGATGCTTCATCTCTGCGGCTGTGTACATCTGAACTTAACCGACCCACACCCACACACTCACAACAACTTGCTTGCACGCCATCCACTTTGACCCTCCACACAAACACACACACACACACACATACATACTGTATGCGTGCGTGCGTACGCACGCACACACACACACACAAATGAGTGTGCTTGGCCTTGGGTATTGTCTTGCACAGGCACAAATTGTTGCAAAAAAACAAAGAAAACAAAATCAACTCACTCATCCTCTCATATAGATTCATTTGCATTCTCACTTAGGTCATATAGAACAGACAGACAGACAGACACACACACAGGTCCGTAATGCAGACAAATTACAGAGCCAGCTTATTGGCGGTCCTAAGTCTCGGTATTAGTCCTCTCTCTCAGGGCTTAGAGAGCGAGTGCTCTGGGAGGCCATGTGATCTCCCTCGAGAGAGAGAAAGAGAGCGAGGCTTCTGTAGTCTCTTCATCTCTCCTCCGCGCCTGGAGTGACGCAACACCGCCGTTGGACCGGCAGCAGGCAATCTGGCCGACACTCTCTCTCCCCGACTCCAAACACCTCGTGCGCCATCGCACAGATGGGGCAGCCTTGGAATATCCTTTCATCGCTTTGTACACAGCACCCTGGGCCTAGTTCATTTGCACAAGAATACCGTTTTTTTTTTTTCTCCCCCTGTCCATTTTGAAAAATGATCACAGCGAAAGAAGTGGCAAACAAATGAGAGAGCGGGAGAGGAGTCCTCCACCCTTCTCTATTATGTCCACGGCCAGATGAGCTTTTAGTCCGACATAAGCTTTGTCCAGCAGCCCAGAGGTTAGATCAGCCCTCGGGTCACTCTGTCCACTCGAGCCGGTCAGTTCGTGTCCGATCCTCCGACGGACTTATCTCGTGTCCCATTTTCCAGTTAAATAAATAGTAGAAAAATAATCCTCTGATCTTCTATTTTTTTTTTTCTATTAGTCTTTAAAAATCTGAGATGCTTATGTATACAATTTGAAACAAGTTCACAGCCAGCAACCCTTGCCACCAAACACAATCCCATCCTCTTGATGAGTCCCAGTCAGGCCTCTCTCCCCTCTGAAAAGAAGGGTGCAGCCGGAGCTGACAGAGAAGAGAAGGGGAGCTGCTGCTCTCCCTTCCCCAGCCCCCGGCTCACCTCTAGCGGGCTGTCAAAGCATCATATCAATCACCTGGTGATGGAGGGCTTGACTGGAGCTTTGATGGATGCTGAGGGGGGAGGGAGGGGGCTGCAGTGCCGTGGCGAGGCCGAGTGAAGGTGATGATGTGTGGGGAGAGCAGGAGCAGGAGCTGGGGGCGGTGGGCGTGGGGGGGGGTCTGGATCAGCACTCGGCGTCCACGCTGTGCACGGTGACGGCGGCCTGCAGGTGGTGCGTGTGTGTGTGCGTGTGGAGCGGGTGGTGCTGGTGGGGGTAGCGGTACGGGTGGAACTTGTGGCTGAGCAGCGCCGCCGTCTGCGGGGGCGTGTCCAGGTCCAGGTCGTCGTCGTGGTTGCCCACGTCCACGCCGGCCGAGAGGGGGTCGTTGTTGCACGGCGGGTTCTCGCTGTCCTCCTGAGGACTCATGGTGCTGTAGCCTGCAGAGGAGAACACACACACACACACACACACACACACACACACACACACACACAGACATTTACAAAATGTTCAGCATCCATCTTCCACCGAATCGAATCAGAATATCACACTTACTCACATAATTAAAGCAATCCATTCGCACAACTATATGCATGCGTACAAAGCATGGAAATCCATCTCAAGTTTCCATTTCTCTTTACAGAAACCCAATAAAGAACACGAGCAGGTCCTGCTATCTGTGCATCCACCTCTGCGCACGTATAGCCCACTAGAGTAATTACAGCTCGTTTAGGGAAAACATCTCCCCACTCCAACTTTATTAGAATCCTCATTAATTTCATCTGCCTTCAGAATCACATTCCTTTTGATACCAACCACCTCTGCAGAATCCACAAGAGAAGTTTGGGTGTATCTCTATGCGCGCATGCACACACACACACACACACACACACAGAGAGAAAGAGATTGAGTGTGTGGAGGACTATTTTGCTCCTCTGAAAGCTTTACTCCCCCAGTGCTGGAGACTCTACATCTGATACTTGAAAGCACACCATTGGCACCCTCAAGCAAACACATTCCATTAGAGAAAACAGAGGAGCTTTATTTCGGCTCAAAATCAGACCGAATTTCTCTGTTTTACCAGTAATACTGTGAGTGGAAGCAGTGCACAGAATGCCTTCTCTTCTCCTTCTGTGCACTCTCAAAGAGACGAAAATATTAAAACACTGATAAGAGATCTATTTAAAAACCAATGACATTTAATCTATTAGTAGCCATATCATTTTAGTACATCTGGTAGCTATGCAACTATACAGTTACTTTTGCATGCTCTATACTGGAGTCTATTTGATTGTGAGTTTCTGCATGTATTTGTGTTTTCTCTGTGTGAAACGTTGTGGCGCTAATAACAGGCACCTCACCCAAACTATCAGAGCACCATTATACTAATACAGGAAAAGCCAGGAGGCCAAGAACTTTTCAAAGTGCTCGGACCGGGCCGATCAAAAGGTCATCATCAGGTGTGACCTTCAACTGATGGCGCACTGGCGCAGCACAGCAGCCAAGGCCTGGTGATGATGTGTGCACTCCAGGAAATCTCCCTCATAATCTCACGCAGCAGCAGCAGCAACGGCGGTGGAGTGGGTTCACTTGACGCCTGCAGGCTAGCAAAGCTCACACTGCACTTCTGAACACTGTGTTGGAGGAGTGAGTCAGAACGCACACCAGCCACTGCTGGCGCTCTCCTACACACACACACACACACACACACACACACACACACACACACACACACACACACACACACACACACACAAACGCGCACACACACACGCACGCGCGCACACACACACACACACACAGGCTCGCGCACACATCGATTTGTTTCCGAAAGGCCCCTTGAGCTGGATGAGTGAGTAAGAGCAGTGGGAGGCACCTTTGACAGAGCCCAGAAAAAAAAAATCACACGCAAAACAGAAACTTTCCAGCGAGCTATTCTCCCGCTCCTCCCCCGGCACTCTTATCTTTCTTCCTCCACTATCCTTCCATCTCCATCCTCCACTCTCTCTCTCTCCCTCCTGCTCTTCATCCCTCCCTCTCCAGCACTCTCTGGAGACGGGCAGCTCTGCCCCCTGACAGTTACACAACGTGTTCCGGGGGCACATCAACTGCCCTCTGGGAGGCTGCGGGGAAAAGGACCAGCCTCCACCTCCAGCTCCAGCACAAGCACCAGCTCAGAGCCATCCTCCGCACGTGGACGAGATCCTGATACACCCCCCCCCCCCTCCCGTGCGAGATGCTACGGTTTTTCAAACTCTGAACTTCAATTCAAGTTGAGCCCTTATTAGCGCCAGTGCTTGGGCCTGACAGAAATCCACATTAGTTCCCACTGTTGTCGTTTGAAGATTTAAAGTGGTTAAATAGAATAAAGTGCTTATATCTCGAAGCGCTACAGTGAGCACCCGATTTGGAGTACAGTAGCACACAGCACTAAAAATACATCAAATGGCCTCAACATGGAGTGTTTGCCTTGTCTGTGGCTGTAAGAGCTGCCTTTAAGTAACGCCGCTTCTCTTCGCTTTGGTCGCTTTTCGCGGCTCTTAGAACAGGAGGTTTGTGCTGTTGGAGCCTAACGGGAGGCTCATTGTGACACAATCAGGCCTTTGTCTTGCACATGCCCTACTTTTACATCCCCCTTAAATTTGATCTTCAATGTGAAAGTGCCCCCCCCCCCCAACCCTTGGCCCTTTTTACACTTACATGCCAAAAAAAACACACACACACACACACACACACTCACTCACAGACACACACACACAAACACTCACCATGGTCACTCTCGGTCCCCGAGCGGCCCCAGTATCTCCTCCGTCTCTCCGGGCTGTGTGTGTGCCTCTCGATGACTGCAGCAATGAAGCGCGTGTTGCTGACTGCAAGGAGAGTTCAGAGCAGCGGGTGAGTTTGAGGGGCTACAGCTTGAGCAGGATTGTGTTATTAAAAAAAACAGGGGAGGTGGGGTGCACCTGCATACAATGCATAAAACTGGAACTGATGCAGACTCGTTTTTTGTGATGTCCCTGCTGAAAAAACCAGCCTGACCAGCTAAAGGTGGTTTGCTGGTTGACCAGCTTGTTAACCAGCTTGTTTGACCACCCTTTGATGGTTAACCAGCTAGACCAGCAAAACTCTCGCGAAAACACACCTTCAGCTGGTTTACCCAGCTTATGATGGTAATTCAGCTGGTTTTGATTGTCGTACCACCTTAAGCTGGTCATTTTAGTTGGTGTTGCTGGTCTACATTGCTGGTTTTTACTGGCCACGCCAGCTTATGTTGGTCATTCTAGAAAACCAGCTTGACCATCTTTGTCAAGCTGGACAGGCTGGTCACCAGCATGACCATCTTAAACCAGCTGTATCCCAAACGACAGGCTGGTCACACCAGCACGACCAGCTTCCTCAGACGGTCACGCCAGCATGTCTAGCTGGTGGCCTAACCAGCTACACCAGCAAAGACCAGCAATAAGAACTGTGTTTTGGGCAAAGACCAGCTAAAACCAGCTAAAACCAGCTACCAGCCTAAGCTGGTTTCTTGCTGTTTTTTTCAGCAGGGGTGAACAACAACAATGCCTCCTCCCACACACAAGGTGTTTACCTCTTCAGTGGATCACAAACATACATGTGATTGTGCATACACCTACATCTCTCTCTCTTTCTCTCACACATGCAATTGTGCATACACCTACATCTCTCTCTCTTTCCCTCTCTCTCTCTCTCTCTCTCTCTCACACATGCAGCCCCGCCCGTGCTTACTTATGCCCCGGTCCTCATGGCTGTCCTCGTCCCTCTCGTCCCTCTCGTTGTCCAGGTTGGACATCCTGACGGACATCTCTACAGACGCGGGGGAAGGGAAGAGGAGAGGAGAGCACAAGTGAGACGCTGCTGCATTTTAGAGACAGTGGGCATAATTACTCGTGGCTGGCAGCGCCACTGATCATCTGACAGCTCGCCGCTTCGTCTGCTGCCTTTGATGCCGCCGTCACTCAGATATGGAGATGAGCGCGGCGCTGGTTCAACAGAGGCCGGCGACGGCGGGTGCGCACGTCCAACGCACGGCCCCCTCTCTGACCTGGCGTGTTTGATGAGACGGCGAACGCCTCATCAGCGAGTCAGCACAATTAAAACTTCAAAATGACATCCGCAGAATATGAAGGTGACACAGCTGAACACAGAGACACACACACACACACACACACACACACTCACACACTCACACATAGTGTATGTGTGGAGAAAGGGGGGATTATGCAATAATAATGGGGATTTATCTTGTGGCTGAAGGGGTGGCAGTGGAGCAGCGCTGTGTGAAGGTCAGCTTGTTAAGGGCACGGATTCACTTAATTTAATCATCTCAAAAAGCCCTGGCTTTAACGGGCACACGGACACACACTCATGCACACACAGACACCACTACAGCAGACACAGCCATGCACACACACACACACACCACACACCAGTACAGGCTTGCACTGAAACAGCTGCCACGTTCAGCAATGCATCCTGCAAGCACAACACTCACATGATAAGTGGCTTTGGTTAAAAAGTAATGTAGCGTATTGATGCACACATCCAACCATGTGCAAACCCAAACATGTGAGCGTGGAGTCTTTTCTAAAAAAAACCCTCTCCATGGCCAACTCAGTGAGGGGATGAGCGAGATAAGAGTTAATCAATAATAACAGCAGTTAGCCCATTATCAGCAGGCTAACAACATTACTGCCATGGGGGAGAGCATATTGAATCAACTTGAGCGTACCGAGCACTTTAACTGGGAGACGAGCTAATAACATTACATGCCCTCTGTGTGAGCCAGCTGGCCTAATGGCCTCAAACGTCTCCCGTTTCATCGCTCTCTAACCTGACGGCGAAGCACAGGGGTCTCTACGCGTCTCCTGTTTGGGCTAATCACAGGTCTTTCTTCACTATGATTTAGAAGAAATGGAATAAATATACGGGCACAATAAAAAAGCCAAAGACAAATGAGCCAAATTCAGGATGTGACGGAAACGCGCCAAGTATAAAACATGCATGGACGGCAGACAAAATAAAAATGTGAGGGAGTGTTAAGAGCAGAAGGCGTCCTCACCCTGGGCAGCCAGCGGCGACATGTGTTGGTGCGAGCGCCGGTGGATCTGGTGCCGGTACGCGTACACCGCCAGCACCAGCACCATGATGCATCCCATGATGCCCCCCGCCACCGGCCCCACCGGCGCACTCTTGATCATGTTGAGAGACGCCACCTCTTCGTCTGTGCAGGAGGAGAGAAAGAAGAGAGGAGGGAGAGAGAGAGGGAGATAATGTTAGAGGAGGAGTGGGGGGTTAAATGGGTCTGGGCGTAGCGGGCTCTTGCCGTGTGCACGGAGTGCTCTCTGGTCTCCGCTCTCCGTGTGCTCGTCTGCACATTTATCAGCTGCAGCTCCATGAAATATTGACCACTCCGACCGATGCACAGGTCAACAGCTCCAGCCCCACATACCGTAGGACGCCGTCAGGGAACTCCCACGGGGGACACTAAATGCACTTGTAGAGGAAGAGCATTTTCATGGCCCATATGTGGAAGCAAGATTGGGAATGGCTGTTTCATAGCTCTGAGTTATAGAATGTGTATAATCAAATGCATCCAGAGTGGAAGAGCTACCGACACCAGACATGGTTTTGGGAAACCACGTGCCCTGCAGTGCCTCATCATTAAGCAAAAGGAAGATTAATTTGAACATCTTGAAGCATCAACAATGTCTCATCCCGTACCCCCCCCCCCTTCCCCCCTCCTAGGTTGTGTACTGTTGCCATAGAGATGTTGCTGGTGTACTGATCCAGGCTACTAAACAGAGTGAGAGTCAGAGAGACCAAGGCTTGTGCTAATGTGCTTCTTGAACTGAATGTTTTCTTTCATCTCCATTTATCTTCCCGGATAAAAAGCACTTTTGAGGACAGGAGCTTCAGGGAATCCCCTGATGTTCCCACCTCATTTTCATTAAGCCCTGATTACAAAACGTGTCCACACACCCTCACAAACACTGCAGTGATTTATTGAACACCCAGCACACAGAGAGGAGGAAATCAACAATTAAGAGACCACACTAGAAAGACAGAAGTACTCATTTCAGCACATAACACGTATAGGAAAGCCACTGTGATCTTGAGGCTGAGAATATTCAGACACCTCAGTCAGATTACTAGTATTATCTCCTCAGGCTCTGTCTACAGACAGATAGGAGGAAGGAGGAGGGGAGGGGGGGTTACCATTACAGAAACCAGAAAAACAAGGGTGAGACAGGAAGCTGGAGACAACTGAGAGCGCCTCGGCTAGATGAAGCAAATGAGGTAGAGAGAGAGAGAAAGAGAAGGAGGAAGAGAGGGCATTAAAGAGGAGAACGAGGGTGAGAGACCGCTGTGACTCACACCTTCTGTTCTCTTCCCCATAATCACTTTCCCACATCGGTGACGATTTTAGAGTAGCCTTTTTTTTTTCATTGGAAATGTCAGAAATGCTTTTAACGCAACCCCCTCGTCTGGAGACGACAACACTGTTCATGTTTAATAGGTGTTATTAACAGCCGGAATTGTGGCCGATTGTTCAAACGGTCACACTTGAGACTTGGAACAGGAACAAGGGGGTAGAACATGCCATTCCACTTTGCATAGTTTTGCAAAGCAAAGCGGGTGTTATTCGACACCTTTCAGTCTCATTCCCTCTGAACTCGCACAAAAGAACGCATCTCTGTAGAAATGCCCATCAAGAAAATCCTGTTTGATTCAACTCTTCTTTTTTATGCAAAACTACATGACTGTGATACCTTACCTATTAGTCCCATCCCATCCACATAAGGGCTCTTGGCTCCCACAATGCCCCCAAAGCACTCCTTCTGGAGGGCACAGTAGGGCTTGTCCAGGTGCGTCTTCCCGTCACTGTCCACCATACACCACTCACAGTCCAGCACACCAAAGCAGTCACTGCGCAAACACAACAACAACAACAACAAAATCACACAAACACCAAATCATTACAGATATGACTCGTCATGTCAGTGACAGTCTGGCAAGTTTAATGCTCCTCAGCTGTTGAAAATGATTATCCTACAACCGTATATTTATGCGTCATCGTAAACTAGTGATACAGTGAAATGAACAAATTCATAAATACACAGTGTCACAATAACACCACAAGGTCAGTGCTGTCTGTAATGTACACACCACAAAGAGTTTCAATACGTGTAAATGAAAAGCCCTTCCTGCCTGTGTGGTCCACATAGAAACGTGACCTCACTTCACCTGCTGAATGTCTAATGAGCCGTTAGGCCAGAGAGGGTTAAATGAAGTAATGAAGGATCTTTGGTTAGGCTGACGTGTGGAAGTTGCCAGTCAAACGAGGAGACGACTCTCTACAGCATGGGAAACGCTAATGTGAAAGTGCTGATGAGATGTGTGAGCCGGGCTGGTCAGTGACCCGTGCTGACAGGCTGGATAAGTGTGATCTCTATGATGGGTGCTGGGCTGACCCCAGGTCAGTGTGTGCGGTGTGCGGTGTGTACCTGCTGGTGTATCGCTGGCTGCAGCGTGTGTTGATGCACTGGGGCAGCGTGTCCTGCAGGCTGGGATCAATTACAGTCAGAGACAAGGGCTCCTGGTGTACCTCGCAGCTCGGGTTCCTGTGGGTGCAGCAGACAACAGTTACACACACACACACACACGACTCAGGTACACACACATCCTCATACACATAACTCAGGTGCACACGCACACACACACACACACACACACACTACTCAGGTACGCACACACACACTCATACACATAACTCAGGTACACACACACACACACACACACGCTAACGCTCCAATATAGCCTTACACAATACTTTGAAACTGAATTCACACATGCAAAATGAGACAGGGAAACAATACATTCCTTACACCATTTCTGTCAAACATACATGGATTCTCCCACTCTCTTTCTCTCACACACACACACACACACACACACACACACACACACACACACACACACACACACACACACACAGACACACACAGACACACACACACACACACACACACACACACACACACACACACACACACACACACACACACACACACACACAACCAACTGTGTGGATGCACACGCACGCACAAACTCACACACACATTAACAGCGGGATTATAATGGTCTTAAGTGAGTGGGAGTTGAATGACAGCGCCGAGTGAGGAAAGACAAAACACGTCTTTTCCCCTCTCATTCTTTCTGCCAGACTGCCGAAGCCCTTTTGTCTGGAGCATGATGGCTGCTTTCATGCTGCCCTGAAGGACTGATGCAACAGCAGCGCTCAGACTCTTCTGGAAAAGCCAAAGTGATCTTACTCCTTCAACACTTTTCCATCGCAGTCTGCACGCTGCAATCATGTTATCAGACAATCGTAACTGCTGCTGCTTGGCATAGTAGGCTGGCAGAGTGGCAGTAACAAATAACTGTGATGCTGAATACAGTCAAATTCACACACTCAAAAAGACAGACAGAGTGGTGGGGAGAGGGAGCAGGAATATGGAAAGAGCCTGGCATCAGAATTGCTCAACTTTTTATAAAGGCTAAAACATCGTACCTGTTCTCTGCATTGGTAAGGTTGCCGGTGCACTCGTTCACCTCCAGGGGGCACTCACACGGACATTCACACTCATTTTGCTCCATCCTGCGAAAAGCAAGCACACACACCACCATGTTAGGCACTTTAATCCTTTATTCCAGGTAGGCAGGGCTCATTTCAGAGAAAACAGAAACATGATTACTCAAATGACTTCACACATTAGCAGCACAATGGACCCCACAGAAATAATCATTGATTGACAAGCTTATCAATTGACATTAAGGAGAAACACAACACGAATAGTATCCATCAATCATAATATTAATACAACATTTTCATAAATATACAATAATTGTCATACTGACAGGATGTGATGGAAGTCAGTGATCCATTACAATTTAATTACACCATGGGCGTGTCAGCACCAAGTCTATCAGCTGAGGTGCCACATTATGAGGGATGTGTGCCTGTGTGTGTGTATGTGTGTGTGTGTGTGTGTGTGTGTGTGGGTATGTGTCATTTATGCATGAATAATTTTAGACAAGTAGAAGCTCAAAGGGAACCTGTCAGTGTATGCATGTATTGGTGTGTGTGTGTGTGTGTGTGTGTGTGTGTGTGTGTGTGTGTGTGTGTGTGTGTGTGTGTGTGTGTGGTGTCAGTCATACCTGTGGCAGTTGAGGCAGAGGCGGTCCACGGTGCTGCAGGCACAGAAGGCCAGCGAGTCGCACGTCTCGTTGACGATGCCGGCGAAGGCGTTAGTGCCAGGGATGCGCGTCAGCCGGTACTTAGAGCAGTGGCTCCCATGCACCAGATTGGTCAGGTCACCCTGGAGACAGACAAGTTCCTCTTAGACACATACTCACTCATACACCAAAATATCTACTGTAATACAGACACAGACCTATCACAGACATTACTCCAAAAATGGGATGATCTTAAAATATATATTTTAAAACAAAATTCTGAAATGTAAGATGAAATTATAATGCATTCCGCTTGCTGAAAAGAACACGCATGCATCTTTCGAAACCCATCACTGCACATTCCTACAGGCGCATGATTCTGAGTAACCACCAGGTGGCAGTATTGTACTACAGATGCCTCATCAGATAACGCAGCCCCTGGGTCCTACTCACCACGATGCTGGTGTTGAACTTGTAGAAGCGCTGCACGGTGCGGTCACTGAAGCTGTTGCACAGGTTCTTCTTCACAAAGTTAGGGTGGTTCAGGATGTCATTGGCCACCAGAGGCTCCTGGACAACACACATGAGGCAGGATGAAGAAGAGTCTCACAGGGCCAAGAGAAAAAAAAGAGTCAACAGTGAGGAGAGATGAAGGGAAAGAACGAGAGGGAGTTCGAGAGATAGAGAGAGAGAGAAAGAGAGAGAGGTATCTTAAAGATGAATAGAAAGAGAAGAGTGTAAGAATGGAAAAAAAGGAAAGAATTGGGAGTGAAAGAAAGAGACTAGTGGCAATAGAAAGTGGGCCACATGTCTAGATGGTCTCCTCTGTTCACCTTGTGAGTGATGTGCTGCTGCTCAGCGGGGGCATGACCCTTGGGGTCAATAAGGGTCGGGTGGGCCACCAGGTAACCTCGGTCCTCCATGATGAAGCACCTGTGGCACACAGCACACACACAATAACACATCACACATCACACAATACACCAGAGACTCCAAGCAAACACCATTAAAACATTAAAACCTCTGTGCCCTCTGTGTGATACTGAGCTCAGATCAGTGTCTGACTGGCCTGGTGTTGTAACAGACCTGTGTGGACTGATCTGAGGTGTACACAGTGCAGAGGTGGAAAAGTCCAGCTTCAGAAAGTGAAAATCCAACCATGTATTGGTCCTACCTGTGCACTTAACACAGGTGATCTCTCTAATTAGCTGCTGTACCTGGCTGAAGAGTTGTGCTAAATTAGAATCAGCCGGTTTAAATGAATGGTTGGCATAAATATGAAAGAGGACTTTTACTTTCTGAAGCTGGACTTGTCCACCTCTGATGCAGTTTGTAAAGGAAAGCAGACCCAGATTCAGAGCTTCATTCCAGACATGGGAGAGACATTCAGATCCCCTGGGCCTCACAGCAACTCAGAGATCACCGAAGGGGTCGGACTCTCCTCCTCGCTCTCCCCTTCCTCCCTTTCTCTCCCTCTCTCTCTCTCTCTTTCTCTCTTTCTGGCGGTTTTTCTCTCTCTCCCTGCCTGACACACACTGGGCTAATCCTATTTAATGGCCACTGCACCCACGACTTCTACCCCAAAGACACACTGACATGGCCTCCAATACCTCCCGCAGAAAGAGAGAAAGAAAAAAGAAAAGAAAGAGAGAGCAAAAGAAAGACAGAGAGGGAGAGGGAGAAAGAGAGGGAGAGAGAGAGAGAGAGAGAGAGAAGAGGGGTGGCTGAGGGGGAGGTGGGGAGTGAGATGGGGTTTGGGAGAGATGCAGAGGGGAAGGGCGACACACAACGGAACATGGCTGAAAAAGGATGGAGGGAAAGAGGGAGTGGTGATAAAGCGGAAGAGTGGAGAGAGGGAAGAGGGGAGAGCGAGCGGCTGAAAGACAGGACGGGATGGAGGGAGAGAGAGAAAGAGAGAGAGAGAGAGAGACGAAAGAGGGGTGGGGAGCGCGGGTGCCAGCACCTAACATAACAGGATGTGTCTGGAATGCACGCCTAATCAGCTTATCTCTTTTTGTCTCCCTCTCTCTACCCCTCCGCCTCACTTTCTCTCTCTCCCTCGCTCATTCACCATCTCTCACTAGAGTGGCCTGTGTGTGTGTGTGTGTGTGTGTGTGTGTGTGTGTGTGTGTGTGTGTGTGTGTGTGTGTGTGTGTGTGTGTGTGTGTGTGTGTGTGTGTGTGTGTGTGTCTGTGTGTGTGTGTGCATGTGTGTGTGTGTGTTTTGAACTCTCCGTTCTCCGTAGCTCAGAGCACAGGAGCGCAGCGGCATGAACCCAGTGAAAGGCTCTCTTAAAAGCACAAGCAAATGCGATTAGCCACTGAGACAGGCCTTTCAGAGACCAGCTCCTGGCACATCCTCCAGCACCGCGGATCAGGCACGCTGCTGGACACCTCTCCTGTGGGCCAGGGGGCCTTCGAGGGAGGCAGTGAGGAGGGTGAGGGTGAGGGTGAGGGGAATTTACCGGATCTTGTTGCCCTTGTCCTGGTTGCAGATGGGGAGGAGGTCCAGCAGCACCTTGTAGAAGTAGCGCAGGGTGAAGTCGATGCCCATCACTGCCACGGCGGAGCCTGGCGCCATCTTGGAACTGAGAGAACAGGGATTGAGGTGAGCCAAACAGCCAGAGAGAACAAGGGGGAAGAAGATACAGTCTTGTGTGTAAGGCCTGCACAAACTGACAAACACAGGCACATACTGCAGTATGGCACTTCAGGGCCCCAGGTGATCCTCAGAGAGGTTAGTGTGTTTTCTTGTGACACTTTAGAATTCACTCTGGATTAAGCACGTATCAAATTCGGACTAGTGGGACACCCTAGGGAATGGACAATGTGTATGACAAATGACAAATGGCAGTTGCTTAAGCATGACGAAGAACTCTGCTCGACCAGATTGTGTAAACTCTCTAACTTGCTAACGTGTGCCTTCATTGGGTCCTTGTGGTTTGAGAGAGGGAGAGAAGCTCAGAAACATGTCTCTCTGTAGAAGCATAGGCTAAGGCTACACCTGTGCGCCTGGACCAATGCCAGCGTGTTGGTGATCATTTCCAAAACACACTCCTCTCCACATGCACACACTCTGCTAGGCACTCCAGCGCCTGAGATACGGTGTGTTTATCTCCCATCGAAGCACGTGTTGCAGTTTCCTTTGATTGTAGTGGGTGTGCGGAGAGATTAGGCAGTCTGGGTGGTGTGTGTGTCTGTCTCTGTCTCTGTGTGTGTGTGTGTGTGTGTGTGTGTGTGTGTGTGTGTGTGCGCTCTAGAAATCCTTCAGTGTGAGATAACAGGACCCAGCGCATGAACATGTATAGTAGTTTTTGGACTAGGTGTTGGCAGACTGGGTTGGAGTGCACTGGATAAAAGAGCTTTATTATCTATATGAGTGAGTGTGAGGTTCTGTGTGTGTGTGTGTGTGTGTGTGTGTGTGTGTGTGTGTGTGTGTGTGTGTGTGTGTGTGTGTGTGTAAATATGGATATCTGTATTCTGCCTGTCCTCTGTGCCTGAAGGCATGGTAGAGCATGTGTGTGTGTTTCTATTTAAGTATGTATGTGTTGAATCAATACCCACCTGCTGTTGTGAATGGTGGCTTAAACCTGTTTATACTTGTATGCACACCCTGTGCAATAACTCAATGTACTTGGAGGCTCATGTTTGGTGTGTGTGTGCATGTGTGTGTGTGTGTGTGTGTGTGCGTGTCCATACCTGGAGGCGTGGATGGTGTGGCTGATGGTGACCACATATCCTGCTCCTCCAATGTCCAGGTAGGGGCCAGTGAACGTGATGAGTCCAGGATTTGCCACCGCATGAAGATACCTGCAACAACACCAGGGTCAAGGTGGCATTTCGTTGTCTTTGTACTTGTACACAATGCACAACTTGTGCACAATGACAATAAAGTTTAATCTAATCTAAGGTTGACCAAGGAAAACACGCGAGCCGCCATTCAAAACCCAACGTTTTATAGCAAGGCTTTTTCACTGTCTGGCAAACTAGCAAATACATTGAAGAGGAGACTGAGGATTCTTGCAGCATCTCAGTGAAGACCTTGGGAGTTATGCTGCCTGGCTTATTCACTCCATTTTCTATAAATCCTCTCCGAATTCTGGCAGGCTGGTGTGTCCAATCCTAGCCCACAGTATTTAATTAAAAACATCACTTGAAGACATGGACAGTGTTGACAGCTCTTAGGTGAGGGGAGTAAAAAAAAAAAGCCCAAAGTGATTATTGTCATGTTTTCCCATTTCAAGCCACACAAAGCGCCTCTCCTGCCACATTCCCCAGGCTTGGCCGCCCGTCCCATGAGAAAACAGTATGGCGTCTTAAAGCCTCTCTCGCTCACACCAACCACCATTCAGTTCCTTCAAGCCCCCGAAACAATACACGGCGGCTCTCCTCGGGGGAAACCTCTAGAAAGTCCAATAAGCCCCTGGCCAGGCAGACGCAGCAGCTCTGAAGGCCGTTCCTTGATGCACACTGGGAGTTTCTGGAAGAGTTTCAAAAAGCTCCCAAACCCCTCCGAAAAAAAAAGAGGGGGGAAAAAAAATCTTACCATTGTCTCCTGGTCGGGTCGAAAGCTTTATCCATGAGCGAGCCCGGGTAAATCCGCAGCACCCCATTGGGTGTTGCTATGTAACGGCGCACAATGTAGCAGTTGAGGCTGCTCATCTCCATAAGGGTCATCCATTCATCGGTGACGTGACTGGTAGCCATTACCTCGTTCCTGACAGAAGACTGCGGGACAATGACAGAGACATGGCAGGGTTCCTGTAAGACCGGCATGGGAAGATCCCCCAGCCCACATCACCCCCCCCCCCAGACTAACACACACTGCTATGTGTCCAGAAACACACACTAGGAGAAGCAATGGATGCACAAACTAACACAAACACACACCTACATAAAACAGGCTTCCCACCTCTATAGAATTATACATGGCTGCTGTGTATCCTCCCTGCAGTAGTGTTGCTTATGTTCAGTATATAAAACCATTCCACATTTTCAAATACATACAACATATTTCAAAAACGTTTCAAAACAGTTTGTGAATAAGCTTTTCAGTTATTTTCTATGTGCACTGCCCTTGAATCTAACATGGTCTCTAAACCATGTGCTCTCTGTGTGTGTGTGTGTGTGTGTGTGTGTGTGTGTGTGAACATGTGTGTGTGTGTGTGTACCTTGAGTCCAGGGTTGGTTATGAGGAGTGTGTGTGTGAGTGAACATGTGTGTGTGAGTGAACATGTGTGTGTGTGTGTGTGTGTGTGTGTGTGTGTGTGTGTGTGTGTGTACCTTAAGTCCAGGGTTGGCTATGAGGCGCGTGTTGTCGCTGAGGTAGGCGGTGTAGTGCTCCACCATGCGCTTGGTCTCCGGCTGACTCAGGTGCTCATAGGGGGACGAGAAGCTCCCAGCAGCCAGCATCACAGTAGGAGACTCTGAGGACGGAGCGAGGGAGAGAGAAGAGAGAAAGAAAGGAGAGAAAGAAAGAGGGAAGGAAAGGGAAGGTGAAAAAGGAGGTCAAATTTCAGACGAGCACTATTTATAAATCCTTTACGGACCCTCTCTAAACAGTGGGATGGTCGTCCAAATAGAATAGCACGAAACTGAATCTTCTCACAATATTGGGCTAGTGCACCTTCACAAACTCCTTAAGAGGCCCTCCAGCCAGCAACTCTGCATGTGTGCACACAACACACACACACCCACACACAAACACAATATGACAAGACGAAAACACACAAATCTTTCCTATTCAAAACAGACACAAACACACACCCATGCATCCACTTCCCTCTCTAAACATACAGCGAAATGTAAACAGACACACTCATACAGCGAAATGTAAACAGACACACTCACACACAAACACACACACTCTCTCTCCGTCATCATCATGACAGTTTGGATACGATATTGCAAGAGCTATTGTTAGAAACAATAGAACAATAACTCTCGCTCTCTCAGACACAAATAGACACAAACAGACACACACACACACACACACACACACACACACACACACACACACACACACACACACACACACACACACACACACACACACACACAACACACAGTGATCTGTGTAAAATCATATCGGATAATTCTCTACATTAACGGCAGCAGTTACAACGGGTGCATTGGGCCTAGTACGGCGTCTTCCCGGTCAGAGGGCAGACTGACACACACACACCCACACACACACACACCCACCCACACACCCACACACCCACACACCCACACACCCACACACCCACACACCCACCCACACACACACACACACACACACACACACACAGAGAGCCGTGTCCTCTTAGCTCACCGACGGTGGCGAGCTGCTTGAAGTGCAGGCAGGAGCTGGGCTGGCCCAGCAGGTCCAGGCGGTGGTAGAGCAGCTTGCTGCTGGCCGCCGTGTTGAGGTTCTTCAGCTGCTTCACCGGGATCTCCGGCTGCACGTACACGATGCACAGGATGAACGACGTGTCCTGCACCTGGACATAGCCAACACAGAGGAGCAGGAGTTAGGGAAGAGTGTGTGTGTGTGTGTGTGTGTGTGTGTGTGTGTGTGTGAGAGTGTGTGTGATAATGAGAGAGGTGGGTTGTGTTGTTTGAATGTGCACTGAAATATACAGCAGATGAATGGAAAATGCCTTCTAAAAGGTTTGATGGTATAAAGGCTGGCTTGAGTAATGAAAGTACTAAGGATGTTTATTTTCCATTCCAGCTGTTTTAGCACACTTGCACCCACACGCGTGTGCAGTCAAACACACACACACAGCGCCATTATCCGCTTCAGAGTGGGAGGACAGGACACCCTTCAAGGGGGTATGCTTATCGTCAAGCATCAGCCATTTTATTACCACGATCACCCCTCCTTCCACCCTTTTTTTTCTCCTCAGCACTTGACTCTATCCTTTACTCCTTCTCCCAGTCACAACCTCTCTCTCTCTTCTCTCTCTTGTCCCTCTCTACTTGTCACAGTGTCTTTTTTTCTTTATCCTCAGCTCTTGACTCTATCCATTCCTCCTTCTCCCGATCACAACCTTTCCCCCACCCCTCTCTCTCTCTCTCCCTCCTTCTCTCCCTCCCTCCCTCTCTCTCCCTTCTTCGCGTCTCCCCTGTGTCCTTCTCTGTGGCGGGCCCGGGGTGCGTCTGGAGAGATAAATGTGTGAGGCTGGAGCGGCGGCGGCGGGAGGCGCCAGACCCAGGGCCGCTCTGGCCTGTCAGCGCGATGCTAAATGAAACACGCTTCATGGAATCTGCTGGCAGCGCACGAGAGCAAACACAGGCGTGGGAACGCTCCAGATAACTCTGGCTCCGATGAAAAGGCGCTCCCGCCGGCCTTATCTGTACGAGCAGGGCAATTCAGCGCCGGTCAAGGCCGGAGAGGGGAGGACAATGACCTCGGCTCAAAACAGCAATTATTAGGGGCAATGGCCAGCAAACACTCAAAGACATACTCATATTAGCACAGCACTGATAGCTCCAACCACCCAGTCACACGCTAATGCAAAATAGTTCTGACAGAAACCATTACAAAAAATGCTTTTGTCAGAATACCATGTCATTTGGATTTAAAAACAGGTCTATTTAAAATATGTAAATATACACTTTTCCAAATAACCATGCCTGGCGTTTGGAGGACATTCATATTGCAGTTTTCTTCAACACTGTCCAAGCTTGTCTACATCATCCTTCAACGGCACTGGCTTTGTCAGTTGAGTAGAGTCAGCTTTTACTCAATGTTACTCAAAGTTAACTCAATTTTGAAAGAGAAGACATGGAGCGCAGATAAAGCCAATGTGGTTGCTTGACCGTACCAGTTTCCACGCATAGCTAACGTTGTAGGCATCTTTGCTGGTGTCACGGAGGCGGTTCATGTGCCAGGAGAGAGAGGAGTTGACCGGCACAGCGATGACCTGGCTGCCCAGAGGCAGACTGCATAGAGAAAAACGAGAAAGATAGAGAGAGAGAGACAGAGAGAGAGAGAGAGAGAAAGACATGAGTTAGCCATCTTCTCCTGTTCTTCCTGCATTCCAGGGCAGCTGCTGAGAGTTAAGACACGCAGGCTCTCAAGAGTGCTGAATCCACTCACTCTTCAGAACGGTTTCCCATGATGCCTTACCTGAGGATGTTCTGGCGCACGGCGGGGAAGCCGGGGATGTTCTCGTAGTGGATGATATCGGTGTGCAGCGGTGCCTCGGTCATCAGGTAGGGACGGGACAGTGAAGGATGCATGAGTGTGTAACCTAGGGAAAAGGTCAACATCGGTGTCAGTGTACCCACTTGAACACTGTTTAAAAACATCACCCTATGGTGTGCTACTTAGCAGCGTCCACATCAACAGCCGTCCAGATTTGGCTCAGGAGCCCGGGGGAAAAGATGAGATACTCAAGAGAGGTAAACTAAACAAGACTCTGCTGCCAAGACTGGACGGCCGTCGTCAGCTGGCAGCTGGTGGAAAACAGGTGCACCATCTTACAAGGGTGAAGGATCTGCCTCTCTCTCTCTCTCTCTCTCTCTCTCTCTCCTTCTCTCTCGCCTCTATCCCTCTCTCATTTCTTGTAATTAAAGCCGTTATCTAAACAGACTAAGTGAAAGCTACCTTCACTCCCGTTTTGTTTATGTCTGCGGTTTGGTATCCAACGTGAACAGCAAACTTGTTAATGTGGACACTCCGGGTCCAGAACAGAGTAGAGTTTCACCCGTTGGCTTAGTCATCAGGAAATATATAGTCCAAAGCTCCCGCCTACCCCACCCACGCACTAAAGCTCCTTAATGACACTGGCCAGAGTCACATGTGGGAAAGCAAAACATCACAAGTGCACTTCCACAGAGGCCGAGTGTCCAGTGTCTGGACAGAGGGAGTGACCTGGTCTGCGGGCCCCTCTAATGGCCGGACAGTGGGCTGAGCCCGGAGGACTGAAGGGCTCCACTGTTGCCCTGCCGGTGCACAGCTGAGGTGATGTCAGCCACACACACACACACACACACACACACACACACACACACACACACACACACACACACACACACACACACACACACACACACACACACACACACACACACACACACACACACACACACACACACACACCTCTCTCTCGGTCAGATGGGGTATAAATGGCACTTTAACATTACTATTAATCCTTCAGCAGTTAGGTCAACTCAAAACACATTACAGCACAGTGGAAGAACACTTTGTTGTGACTGACACTTCCAGGACCTTCAGCACCAAAACAAAGCCAGAGTGTCTGTAACTACACTTCCTGTGACTTCTCCATCAGTGAGAATGGACGGCCCGAGAGGGAAAAGAGCTCTCTAGAGGGACCGGGCTGGTTGGCGCACCTTTGTTGTCGATGAGGAAGGTGTAGGAGGCCAGCGAGTCCTGGTAGTAGGTGACGTCCTCCAGGATGTAGGCCAGGTTCACGTCCACCCCCACCACGCCCAGGAGCAGGTTGCCAAAGTAACAAGGCCGACTGACCGTCATGATGAACCCTGAAGGGATTGAAAGAGGGCAGAAGGGGTTTCAAATGGACTGGTCAGAGAGGATGTCCAGTACAGTACAGTCAATGACTTAGTAGTATACAGTAAGCATATATGTATGACTTCAACTCCTAGATCAGTTCACAAAGACGAAAATGACTTTTTTTCAGGCAGATTTCATAAATGGCAAAATGGTTTAATGGGGACAGTAATGAATTGTAATGGGACCCTGCTGGATCTATAATATAGATGAAATGTGATGTGAACAAATAGTCGGGATATTTCTTCTCTCCAGAAAATGAAGAGAGATGACATTCAAAACTAAGCTTCTTATTCATTCAACACAATATTGTTATTTTATCTGCCAACATAAGTTGTGGATTAGTAGTGGATTAGTGAATTAGATCAAGTTAACCTAGTAGATCTAGAGTAACCATCTCTGACATCCCTTGCAGTAAACAGCACACTGTATTGACATGTGTCTAGAAGCTCACCGTCGCCCATCTGGTCAGCGTAGGGCAGGCTGAAGGAGGCCTGGTCGATCATGCGGTTGGGCAGGTTGATGTAGAAGCGGCCCACGCTGGTCTCCAGGTTACTCAGCTGGTTCAGCACCATCATGCTGCCCTTCACCACCGGCTGGCTGGAGCGGTCAGGGAAGCCGTACTTCACCGAGTTCTGCTCCGCAAGGTCCCGAAGGAATGCCAGCTCCTTCAGCCCCGTCACACCCTCTGTGTGTGTGTGTGTGTGTGTGTGTGTGCGTGCAACAAAAACACAAAAGGACAGCACCAGTTAAACTCTACATATTGATTACATTCATACACTGTACAGAGGATTCACTCTAAAAGGACACATCATCAGGTAGAGCATCTTCTAAAGCTCTCCATGATAACGGAAACCATTCCATTTACTGTTGATTACACATTACATCAACAGGTGGGCTACAGTCAACTTACAGCACATTTCACGACAGCTGTTTGTACTTCAGCCAAATTAGTCAAAGGCAACAAACAGTAACCCCACGGATTGCAAACCTATGGACACGAAAACGCCACAGGTTGCTTTTCCTCCAACAGTAGAGATGTGAGGCCTGGTGGACTCCCAGCAGAAAGTCCCGAATGGATTCCAGATTGCCTGTGCTCTAATCAGGCTGTAATGAAACGGGGCTCGGAGCCTCATCTGATCCACACATGGGCCCGCTGGCCTGCTGACAGGCACGCTCGTCAAGAGAGTCACACTGCTCGCCAGCCGCACACGCACGCACGCACGCACGGCCCAGCCAAGACGTCTGCACGGCTCTCTCCCCATTAACCCCGCGCCACTACTACGCACATGCCCACTACAAACATGCCTCAGTGTTTCTTTCCGTAGCCCAAAAACAAGGACATTTGGTCCACATCAATACATTTTACTGTACTTTTCCACCCACCCAAAAACAAAGACCTCAAGTCTGTTTGTGTCCTCTTTGCAGATGTATGCACCAAAAGGAGACCAAGAAGTACTTAGAACAGTCGGAATTGCATTGTGAGCTGCACGGAAAATTCCAATCCATCAACTCTTTATGTTGCTAGCATAAACCGAAAAACATCTGAAAAAAAGCATGCTGATTTGAAACACATACAGTACAAAGATGCAAATCCAGACATGTGACAATGGCAAACCAAACAAAGATCCAAACACATGGCTAATTGATCCAATGCTCCTCTTCATTCTGAGCATCTCTAGCCAGACCCTCCCCTTCATCCTTTGTCAATCAAGACTCACATGCAGATCTGCTCATATACTCAAAGATGTGTGTGTGTGTGTGTGTGTGTGTGTGTGTGGTGGTGGTGGCGGTGTGCGTGTGTGTGTGTGTGTGTGTGTGTGTGTGTGTGTGTGTGTGTGTGTGTGTGTGTGTGTGTATGGTGGTGGGGGGGGGGTCATCTCCACAAAGAGATCTTTTCAACCCACGGACAATAGCCCAGGGCTGCACAACATCAACACAGATACACAGAAACACACACACACACACACTTCATATTGCAGAACACTAATCAGCTCCCCTCGTTTCCCAGACTCGTCTCTTCTCACTGAGCGCCCCTGCCTCCTCGTGTCCTCTCGTCCCACTGGCCTGGCTTTGATGTGGCTCTGATGTGGCCCCCACCCTCATCTCCCATCTCCTCTCTGATGTGACCCCCCCCCCCCCCCCCCCTCATCTCCTCTCTGATGTGGCTGCTGTTTAATTCTCAGATGCA
Source organism: Sardina pilchardus (assembly GCF_963854185.1). Classification (NCBI taxonomy): domain Eukaryota; kingdom Metazoa; phylum Chordata; class Actinopteri; order Clupeiformes; family Clupeidae; genus Sardina; species Sardina pilchardus. The sequence continues at coordinate 11,230,978 of NC_085008.1, forward strand.
TAAACTAATGTGTGCTAATAAGGCTAATGCAAGCAGCAGGGGCACTGGCCCAGGTGAGGATGGGCACTATAAAGAGGCCTTTTGATCATCAAAACTGTACACACACACACACACACGTCTACACACACACACACACTCTAATGGGGGCTTTGAGGTAGTGCTAGCTGCTCTGCCAACCCAATAATTCCCAAACCCATCACAATGGCTGTTGAATCCTACCCATCATTTGAGAAATAAACAATCCTATTGAGAATGTGCCATTCACGCACAGACGAGTATCCTGGTGGAACTCCGACAGACACAGACACAGGCGCACACACACACACACACACACACACACACACACACACACACACACACACAGAGCCACTCAGAGAGGATCAGCTGCCTCGACGCGGAGCGAAATCAGATCCATCCAGATCGGTCCAATCAGCCTGGCAGAGGCTCTTTCCTCCAAAGAGCAGCCGTGGCAGGCAGCCCAGAGCCGTATGGGAAAGCCCTGCCCTGAGTGTGTGCTTCTCCTGTTTATGTTCCGCAGGCACATTTAGCCCAGGCCACTTAAAAAACGCAGCTTCCACTTCCAGATACAAGAGCGAGCGGCTTTCCCAGCATCGCACGTCGGCTGTTTGGACTCAAACCCGGTCTGGAGGATGGACCGGCGAGGAGAGTGAGTGGACGCGGCACTCCGATGAAGGAGAGGCGGCAACAGGGGCCTCTTTGTTTACGGCCCCCCTTTGGCTTTTTTTCCTGCCTTTGATTTCAATCGCACAGACAGCAATCAGAACTGCAGCTCAAGGGGAACTGAACCCATGCACTTGCTGTTCAGGGCACTGAGCGGAGCCAGATCGGGGGCTGGATAGCAGGCAGGGGGCTGGGGGCACTGATGCGAGAGGCAGCAAGGGGGCAAAGCAGGTCACTGGGAGGAAGCCGCATACCAGTAACAACCACTAACTACTACTCAATACTGCAATACAATGATGTTAATGTCCCCCCATGTATTCCAATTAAGGATTCTTTTACTCAGGCATTCACATACACTCAGTACACTACACACTTAAACAAACTGTTAAGCCCCAAGCCTAAATACTTATTCACCACTCACAAACACAGACTAAATACGAACTTGACCTCACAGGTGCTCGATGACCCCAAGCTAGAGACACTTAGCCTCTGAGAGCGAGAGACGAGCTGCACACTCACATTCAGCCTCGGTCATGGTCACCGGTCATCTAACCAGTTTGCCAGGCAATTGCAGAGAAGAGCCTCAGAGACCGAGTGAGTGGACAGCGAGCGTTTTGCGGGAGCGTACCGTTCATGAGGGCGTAGGTCAGGATCATGACGGAGTTGTTGAAGTGGCGGTTCTCCTCCTTCACCATGCTGAGCGTCGCCCGCTTCTCCTGCTCCGAGCGGTCGCGCGACGTCAGGCCCGACGACAGGTAGATGATCGAC
>NC_085008.1:11242426-11244926 GCF_963854185.1 Sardina pilchardus
TACACAGGCACAGACACACTAAAACGCCTACACTTTATTTATAAACACACACACACACACACACACACACAAACACATTTCAGTGACACCCCCCAATCAGTGCACACACACACACACACACACACACACACACACACACACACACCCCTCCCCTATCTGCAGTTGCTGCGATCACGAGGCCGGCTCTCCCCTGATTGACGGCTGCTCTGATGTGAGAAGCGCTTTGAACTTCAGACATTAAATTCCCATCAGGCCGCAGTCATTAGAATTCTCCTCCAGCACACTTTGCATAGGAGGCCCGGGCAAATGGGCCCGATAAAGCATAAACTGGCATCGCTCTTTTGAATTTCACATCAAATAAACAGAATAAGCAAGGGGAGGAAAGACGCAGAGATATGGAGAGGGAGAGAGAGAGAGAGAGAGAGAGAGAGAGAGAGAGAGAGAGGGGGGGGGGGTGAGAGAGAGAGAGAGAGAGAGAGAACGAGAGGGAGTAAGGGAGGGATTAAAGGCAACCTTTCAGCATTTTTTTTTCCATCACTGATTTAGCTCCAACATGTAAATGAGGGTCTCGGCTTATAAAAGAACAGGCTGCAAAACGAGCGAAAATGGAAAATAACGGCATAAAAGTACAAATGCAGGGGCTAGAGCTGCTCTCCTCACACAGGCTTTAGGGGAGGCAGCCTTTCCAAGAAAAAAAATCTCCAGCAGCCCAGTACTACACAGTGCACAGCAGCACACAGCAATACTCCACCACCACTGCAGCACTGAGAATCAAACCCCAACGCCCCCCAGCATTCGCCCATGGAGATCCTCGTTAGTGGATTCAAGATGGAGGCTGACTGAATGGATTTATACACAGTGGAGGTGACCTCCATTATGTCTGTATAAGTGATTATACGTATTTCCATACTGCTGATGTTACTAATTAATTCTTTAGGTAGCTTGAGTCTACTCTGCAGAGGTTTGATGTTTGACATTTGAACAGGGGGGGAAAGGATTAGCCAAACCGCTGCGCATCATGTAGCTGTTCTATTTTTACTCCTTGTTTATTAGTGTGTCGCTAAAACAACATTCTCAAAGTCTGAGAAAACATTACTTAAGTAAGTGCAGACACAGTGATGAATATTACCAAACAAGTGGAAAAAGACATGGCACCATTACTCTCCTGAACACGAGAGGCACTCCTTTACTCGAACAACAGACACATAAAAGAACCGGAAACCAAACTTTCTCAAGATTTTGCAGAAAGTTCTGAAGATTTCTTTGCTCCACAATTGGCTAATCAATAAAGCAAAACACTGAATTGAGAAAGGGGGGATGATAAGGAGAGAGAGAGCAAGAGAGAGAGAGAGAGAGAGAGAGAGAGAGAGAGAGAGAGAGGTGGTGTTTTGGGGCTTGGGTAGGGACTAGCCCTCTCCCCCAGATCCACAGCACAGGAGGCATTTGGGTCTGGACGAGAGGCATTATCGCCATGGCAATTTAAGAGCCCTCTTTCGGAGCACTTAAGCCCCCCACTCTGGCCTCTCCACCCGACTCTCAAACAGCAGCTTCATTAGCTCACACACTCACACACACACACACACACACACACGGCTCTACTGGCTCCTTCAGGCCCAGAATACAGAGAGTGGATTAACAGAAGGCTGGGAGGGAGGGAGAGAGAGAGAGAGAGAGAGAGAGAGAACAGCACTGTATGTGTGTGTGTGTGTGTGTGTGTGTGTGTGTGTGTGTTCGAGGGCACTGGGACACTGTAAACCAGAGTACACACAGGAGAGAGGGAATGTGAGAGTGTGAGAGAGGCCTACTGTGTGTGAGGGAGATAACAAAGAACACAGCACTGAGACAAACAACACTTCTGATAAAGGCAGTGCGTAAAACACACACCAACACAACCGATTTACTCACACACATTTCCCAACTCCATTTCCCTCACACAGACACAGCCCAATTTTCCAGCACCTGACAGAGTTTGTTTGCTTTCCGGAGGAGAGAGTGGAGTTTTTTGACAGCAGTAGCAGGAGGAGAGGAGAGTAGAGCATAAGAGAGGAGGAGAGAGGAGGAGAGAGGAGGAGAGGAGAGGAAAGGGGGAAGAGATGAGAAGGGGATGAGAGGAGATGAGAGGAGAGGGGGATGAGGAGACGAGAGGCGTTTAATTTGCTGGGCTGCCACAGCAAAGCTCCCAGTGTTGCGACAGGCGCTGTGGCTTCCCTTGGCCAGGCTTACGCTGGAGACAGGGAAATTAGCCGTGTCTGGGACGCTAGCGAACGCCGCTATCGCTCCACCCCCCCCCCCCTCTCTCTCTCTCTCGCGCTCTCACTCCCCGTGAGTCAGCAGGAACCACGGTGGACACGTCTCCCAGGGCTGCTGCACCCACGTGGAGTCGGACCAGGGCACCGACGAGGGCACTGTAGGGTGCCAACCGCGGGCAGAAATGACAGCAAACTGTAGTCAGAAAAGCAGGTCTGTTTGGAGTGCTGCAAGGTGTAAATCCTTTATGGTG
>NC_085008.1:11247426-11267426 GCF_963854185.1 Sardina pilchardus
GGGAAGAGAGGTATACTACATCAAAGGCCTTCAGCAGCACACAGGATGGATGTGGCGGGGGAAAAAAAACTAAATCAATCAGCATTGAGCAACGACTCACTTTGGAGACCAGAAGGGCTCCCTCCCCGCAGCTAGTTAGCACAGCGCTAGCGAGCACGGCTACATGCGCGGCATAATGAAATAAGAATTGGGTTCCAAATCAAAAGGGGTGCTCCTGGCTGCTTTGGTTCATTAGGCATCAGTGTTGGGCCCGCTCGGCAGGTCTCTAAAGGGAGCTGTAAATGAAGAAGTCGGGTTCTCAGTGTGCCGGGGCTTATTTATTCAGGGCCCGGGCTTCCCTGGGGACGCTAATAACCAGCACGCCAGCAGCTTTGAAATAAGGCTGGCCTCTGTGGGGGGACATTAATAAAGAGCGCACATGCAGCCTCTCTGCACCACTGCCCAGCTTCTATAGGCCATCCATGGACCATGACTGTGTGGAACACACACATACACAGGCTTATCCAGGACACACACACACACACACACACAGGTATCCTCAGGACACATACACACACACAGGCATACTCACGACACACACACACACAGGCATACTCACGAGTCACGACACACACAGGCATACTCAAGTCACACACACAGGCATACTCACGACACACACAGGCATACTCACGACACACACACACACACGCAGGCATACTCACGACACACACACACACACGCAGGCATACTCACGACACACACACACACGCAGGCATACTCACGACACACACACACACGCAGGCATACTCACGACACACACACAGGCATACTCACCACACACACAGGCATACTCACGACACACACACAGGCATACTCACACACAACTACCCCCCCCCCACACACACACACACACACACACACACACACACACTTGGAGACTATGCTCCACAGGCTTGTGATGGAAAATGAAGAAAAGCCACATGAATGGCACATGGAAAAGAAAGAAACCTCAGCCACAGCAATCAGGCTCTACATACCACAATTAGCCGGAGCTGCCAAAACGTCTCCGCCAGGCAGCGGAGAAACGCGGCACGACCCATTGACCGTGCACACCTAATCAGCTGGCGGCTGCGGCCATTACCGCCGCACTTAAGCTTGTGGTGTTACCAAGAACAACACGCGCGGAGGGGAAACTCTCCCACCATTCTCCACTGTGTGGGACTTCTATTAGTGCGGTAAATGGAGCCTTGTCCAGGAACTCGGGGAGAGAGGAGCGGCTCAATGCTGGGCTCGGCAGGAGGAAGGGAGGGGAGGAGGAGGAGGTGGCGGGATGGAGTAATGGAGGGAGAGAAGGAGAGAGGGATTGGGGAGGTAAGAGCGCGACCGATCGGGAACAGGTTACACCGCATGAGGCCCCGGGCCTCTCCAGCGCTGTGGAAACTCCATCCTTCAGGTGCAGAGGGAGAGACGTGAGCCCGCCGGCCCACAAGCATTTAAAGCCTCTGTGTGTGTGTGTGTGTGTGTGTGTGTGTGTGTGTGTGTGTGTGTGTGTGTGTCCAGAGGAAAATGTCCCCTTTAATTACTCCTGCTTGCATTCTGAAGTCCAACTCTAACGTATACGCTGCACCTATGTGTGCTTACGCATACAGAAAAACTCTGCAGTCGCTACCACCTGCCACCACAGGCTATATGATATGAATCTTAGACAGAGGCCTGAGAGAGATATTTTGACTTTTAGAGAGAGAAAGAGAGCAAGAGAGAGAGAGCGAGAGTGCAAGAGAGAGAGACCGAGAGTGCAAGAGAAAGAGAGAGAGAGAGAGAAAGAGAGAGAAAGAGAGAAAGGGAGGACACAGGCATGTCTGAGGGCATCTTCTTATCAGATGGCTCAGAGAAGAAGACCCTCATCCTCATGCAGCTCTCTCTCTCAAGGCTCCTTTAGCTTCTTAATTGCACCCTTTGTGGAAGACATTGCTTTGGAAGAGCTTCCCCATAGCTACTTTACTAGACTCAACCAACAAAAGCTAGACAATAGAACATTAAATGACCACCCTTCATCTCACATTTCAATCTCTTTCACATGTCCATGACCAATTCAACCTCTCCATGTTGTCAACAAAGAGGAAACATCCCTGTCTGCATGACTACAGTGGTTTGTTAACGTGTCACTGCTGAATATGGAGGTTCTTGGTCTTTACGATTCTCACAGGAACCAGATGAAGGGGGAAGGAGTGTTCCTTAATGTGTTCTACTCTTTTGCTAAATAGTTATACATTATAATATAGTATATTATATATCTTATAATTAAATAGCAAATGAATAGAAGAAATAGAACAAATCTGGGCTGAAATACTATGAAAATAGTATTTCCCTGCAATGCCTTCCCGTATGGGGGTGGTGCTGTTGAGCGGTAGACTAATGGGTGCCAAAGTTACTCTAATTACAGAAACGAGGAGTTGCGAGGTGTCAGTCAGAATTAGCATCTGCTTGGTTTACGCATTCCCTCTCTCTCTCTCTCCTGCACACAAAAAGTCCAAAGACGGCCTGAGAAGGTAAGTGCTGTTTGCTGCCCGCACTACTGAGTGAGCGGAGCGGTAATGGCATTAGCTGGCATGGGCACTCGCCAACCGAAAAACGTCACAGTCCACTGAACAAGAGGTATGAGTCTGGGACCGCCTGCCAGCTTACACAGGCACAGTTCTCACAAAGGCACCCAAACCAGCTCCCCGTGTGGACCAGCTCAACACTGAGGCCTTCAGTCCAGGTGTTCGTGAAATGACTAGACTTTATTGAGTTTGTCAAATAAAAGGCGCACGAATTTTGGAATGATTTATTTTACAATTGCTATATAAGTGTTTCTGGCCCTTTCTGGTCATCAGGTGCATTGCAAATACTGGCTGTTATTCTATGTCCTGGTATATGACAAGACGGTGTTTTCAAAACATTTTATGCTACTAAAGTAATAAAGTGATTGTGTCGAGTGCAGCATTAAGTGGAATAGTAGAGAGAGCCCACAAGCATTTGAATCAGGTGTGCTATGAATGTCAGCCGTATTAAAACTGGCAGGTATTCCACAGCCACACCTCAACACCACCCTCCACACCCACACCTCAACACCACCCTCCACACCCATACCTCAACACCACCCTCCACACTCACACCTTCACACCACCCACCCTGCACACCACTGGCATGACAGTTCTCCCATTTTCAAACAATACAGCAACTTCCAGTAGTTAGACTGTAGGTCCTGACATGCCATATCAGAAAGGTTATCTGCTATATTTACACAGAATTTGGAGTTCGACTACTGCTGTCTTGCATGGACACATTTTTCTGCTCTCTTATCAAACTTTTGTTAGTTTCAAAGCAGTCGTCAGTTTGATATGATAAGTTAAATACATAAATGAATGCACTTGGGGAATTGAGATCATGTGTGCTCATATGCATTTCAGTGTAATGCTGTAAGACAGCCTGCACCTTGCAGCTATGAAATCATTTGTACTAACAAATCACGCTGCAGTTATTTTGCTACAAATCATGCACAATCTATGCCAGGAATTTAGGCTCTAATTTTCACATTTCTCTTTCCCAAACCCTCAGTGTAAACACTGGAGCTCACCTTTAAGGCCATTCGACCATAAATCTAACTGGAGGTTGGAAGCGCCACGCGAGCTCCGAACAGTTCGCTCTTTCAAAAAGTTTCTCGTGCGGAGAGGTGCCAGCGAGACACGCGCTCTCGACGCAGATCTGAGCGCGCCTGATGCCGCCTGACAGACCATCTTCTGCGCGGAGTCGTTTCCAGAAGCTACACCTATCCGTGGTAGCAGCATAATACCAGAACAAAGGCGTCATCCGTGGCATAATGCTGAACTTTACCGTGGAAGATGTCCCAGCAGGTAGCTGTCTGCCTCATTCATATCTCCAGAAGTGGAGGGAATCGTGCTAGTTAATTAGCGATCGGGGTGTCGTCAGACAAGCTGCCAACGAGCTCCTTAATCTTCCGCTCGCAGACAGCAAATAGCTGCAGGTAATGTGGGGAATAGCAGACAGCACACAATGATCTCTCCTGGCAAGCAGCGATGAGAGAATACAACCTGCCTATTCTTGCTTATGGCTCCTGGAATGATTGGAGAGGGGGTGAGAAACATACCACCACCACAGACACACACACACACACACACACACACCCTGGATGAATGTGAGAGGAAGGAATTAGGGCTGCTGCCATATAAGCTGAGGGATGCCTAATGGGTACCACAGCCGTAAGAACACACACACACACACACACACACACACACACACACACACACACACACACACACACACACACACACACACACACACACACACACACACACACACACACACACACACACACACACACACACACACACACACACACACACACACACACACACGCACACGCACACACACGCACACACACACACACGCACCCACACATTCTCAACTCTACTTTCATATTTTTCCATTTTAACTCTGTCCAAAGAATGACTATATTTAATATTTATTTTATATAAACATTTGCTGCCAATTGCATTCAGCCGATGGGGAGCCATGTTTAAGGGTTCAAAACATTTCATACAAATTCAATTCTAGTCAAACATTGACATAGTCCAAGACAGTAACCGAATGTTTTCCTGAAGGAATGCATTATTCACTGCAGCAAGCGCCAAACAACAGATAACACAAAAAGCCATCCCGCCACCAGTGACTCTGATTGCCCAGGCGATTATTAACTAAGGCCTATCCACATGTTGACCCAAATTGCCTTCCAGGATGTCCACGACTGTGAGCTAATGACCGGCACTCTTCAAAGCATCTTTTATCTCTAGCCAATCAAGCCGAAGGCAATTAAGCTTGTGTGCGTGCGTGTGTGTGTGTGTGTGTGTGTGTGTGTGTGTGTGCTCTCCTCCGCGTGGCACCTGTGTGAAGCTGTGGCCATGCGCAGTGACCTGCTGGACTCAGGCCCAGACTCAAAGGTGGACGGAGCGCAGCTTTCATGGCAGCCGCCGCTTGTTAGAAGGCCCCGCGCGCTGGCTGACCGTGAGAACAGGAATTAGTGTTGCTGGGCAGCGGCCACACATAAAATAGCCTTCAGACAATCAAACACAACGGCAGCTGCAGACTTTTAATGGTGCATCATGCCCTCTTGGGGTTGAGCAATCTCTCTCTCTCTCTACACACACACACACACACACACACACACACACACACACACACACAGAAGTAAGGCAGATATGATCATGACTCACCTGCTGCACCTCAGTCTCGCCGTTTGAAGTCTTCTCGTAGTACACAAAGGAGTCGAAAATTCTCTGTGAGGGAAGAGGGAGAGAGTCTCGGTTAATGTGGCCTGCTGTGCACCACAACATTAATGCCAGACGAGAAGTCAAAGTAACTCAGCACAGTAATGAGCACATATATGGCATTCGCTATTCATTCCAGATAGTTTCTCTTGCACTGCACTATTCTGTTCATGTGTATTGCTTGGATGAACTGATGTGTAAATTGTTACAATGCATTGCAAAGTAATATAGTAAGGGGTGGGGGAAGGCATCCTGAATGGTCACCGATATTAGGGAAAGGTTCATTAACTCTGGCAATGTTTTCAACAGGGTTTGTATGTCTGTTTGTTTGTTCGCAAGATAACTCAAAAGTTAAGGACGGATTTCGACAACATTTTCAGGGAAAGTCTGAAATGACCAAAGGAAGACACTAAGCTGCATCCAGGAAGGGATTAATGTTTTCGCTTGGCGGAGGTCTGCACTCTCCGAGTGCTTTTCTAGTTTAATTTAAGGCAACTGCTAATACACTGCAGATATTTATATTTATTTATATTAGATAGATAGGGTCTTCATTGATCATTACTAGAGTATATAATCATTATTACTCTAAACCATCTTCTGTGAATCAATCAACTGTACACTAATGTCTACCCTGCACTAGAGTTCTTCTCCTGTCTATGCACCACCTGTCTACTTTGTAGACATCACATCGCACTTCTCTGCTTTTGGCACTTCTGGTAAGACACAAACGACATTTCCTTGTTTTTACAATACAATAAAGCTGAATCTAATCTAATCTAATCCGAGTGTATGTTTGATGAACATGCTCTCGGCTTTCCAAGTGCTAAGTACACGACAAACACACCGTTTATTAATAGCTTAAGAATGACAAGGCCAGCATTATCTGTTCCTGGACGAGATAAGAGCACAACAAGGTAAAAGTACCTAAGGTTTTGCAAGGACATTAAAAGGAACACACAAAAGCCTGTCATGCTGCACTCCTCTCGTATGCGCTGCAAATGAAGCGAAGTTGCTCCGCATGACCGCCCTGTTTGGATTAGTCCAGTGCCACTCTACAGGCCCCGTGCTGTAGCCAGGGCTTGAGGCATGGCTCTGAGCCAGGAGTCCTGAACGCTCTCTCCGGTTCAACCCCAGGGTGGTGGTTAGGAACCCCTGTGAGGAATGTTCTTGAAGAAGAAACACAGACCGTGTCCAAGTGGAACCCCCTTCATCTAGTCACTTCACAGGTAATGGTCCGTTTCCTAGAGTTCTGCCATTCCCCGCTAAATGAGGAGAATTACTACGATTGTCCTCGACTTAGTCACAGATCCTGCTTGGTGTCAATGATTGCAACAGGCACCGTACACCTTTAGACGGCATTTTAGTGAATGACCTACTTTCCCATATGAACAGCCTGCTTCATAAATACACAAGTGATTGTAATGTGGTGGTGAGATCGTTTTTGCACCTAGATCTCACCATTAACCATTTCACATGAGGAATTCTGTACTAGCAAAATAGTGACACACCACCCCCCCCCCCCCCCCCCCCCCATATCCCGCCCATCCTCTTGTTATTCTGTTCAGCGTGGCCTCTTTGACTTGGCAGGACAAGTCCATAGCTGCCCTCCTCCTGGGCACTTCATTATCGAACACTCTCACTTGAACTCAACACCAACTCCACCGTGTCTGAACATTTTCTAAAACAAAAAATGTAGTAGCACCTGCACTGTGTGGCTGTTCACACCCTTACATACAGTCAGCGGAGCAGATGCCACACACACACACACACACACACACACACACACACACACACACACACACACACACACTGGGGTCGAGGGCCAGTGCCAGGCCTGCACACTGAACAAACTCCAGTAAATGTTTGCACAAGACAGGCAGGCAGGTGTTTTCGCTGCAAGAGTCTCCACCCAGACGTTGCCATGGAAGGGGTGATGCTTGCTTCCTCTCCATCCACACCTATTGTCGCCTGGGCACACATCGCCCGCAATCCCAAGGAGCAACATACCCGTCTGGAATCCTGCAAGCACGCTAATCCTTGGCGAGAATGACAAGGCTGGAACTGTCAACGCGACCTCTGATGGATCACTCCTGTCTTCCAAGAGCAAAAATCGTGAGGAGACTTGCCAGGCTTTGTGATGGCTTTTCCAACCATGCATGAAAGAAAACTTGTTGGACATCTTACTAACAGCGGAATGGATTTGCTTTTCACATTTATTGCGTCTGGGTCATTCCACGCCAAATCAACCAGAGCCCACGCACTTGCGTCTCAAAAAAATCTGAAAAAAATACCATGTGTGCCGATGTTACCCAGGAGACACTCTGTAAAATGTTTTTGTGCTAAGATCAATACTTTTCAAGTAACAGCCAGTTTTACAGGGGGAGGGGGGTGTCAAATTTGTTCTGCCTCTTTTTTTTGTCAAAGTTCACAAGCTCATTGCTCAAGAACTAGAATCTGTAGGAGGCTCAAATTTTGCAGGCTGGTGCATAAATAGGAATAGTATGCAGTACAATCACCACGAGTAGTCTGGATGATCCTGCATGGTCATAGCAGTCCCTCAAAGTTGATCAAAATTTTATTGGAGTTTTTGGCTGGGTTCTGTTTAGGCCTTCAGAAGACACATTTTTACTCAACATAGACTCTTGGGGTTTTTTTCTTATTGAGATAAGTAGAAACACTCTCCGAAAAAGCAATGAAGAGAAAAGAAAATCCATCAGGGACTGAACAGCAGACCTCACAAGTTTGAAAAATAAATTTGGATCTCATATTCAGAGCACCCTAACACCTTGTGGGAATACACAAAGATTTTTTAAATATTTTTTTCTATAATCTGCATTACCTCTTCTTTTTAAAAACACCAATCTGACTTGTCTTATGCAAATCTTTCTTTTTCATTTCCCACCCTGAACAAAGGCAAAATGCACCATAGAGATCTATTGAGAGATTTGTTTTGTATAGAGTAACCACTAGGTGCCACTAAAATCACTGAATCACTGAAATTGCCGGGTGGGGACAAAACATATTGATCTCAATGGTGCATTTTGTCCATGTTTAGGGTGGAAAATGAAAAAGAAAGATTTGCATAAGACAAGTCAAATTGGTGTTTTTAAAAAGAAAAGGTAATGCAGATTAACGAAAAAAATATAAAAAAAATCTTTGTATATTCCCACAAGGTGTTAGAGTGCTCTGAATATGAGATCTAAAATTATTTTTCAAACTTGTGAGGTCTGCTGTTCAGTCCCTGATGGATTTTCTTTTCTCTTCATTGCTTTTTCGGAGAGTGTTTCTACTGATCTCAATAAGAGAAAAAAAATCAAGAGCCTATGTTGAGTAAAAATATGTCTTCTGTAAGCCTAAACAGAGCCCAGCCAAGAACTCCAATAAAATTTTGATCAACTTTGAGGGACTGCTATGACCATGCAGGATCATCCAGACTACTCGTGGTGATTTTACTGCATACTATTCCTATTTATGCACCAGCCTGCAAAATTTGAGCCTCCTACAGATTCTAGTTCTTGAGCAATGAGCTTGTGAACTTTGACAAAAAAAAGAGGCAGAACAAATTTGACACCCCCCTCCCTCTGTGAAACTGGCTGTTACTTGAAAAGTATTGATCTTAGCACAAAAACATTTTACAGAGTGTCTCCTGGGTAACATAGGCACACATGGTATTTTTTTCAGATTTTTTTGAGACGCAAGTGCGTGGGCTCTGGTTGATTTGGCGTGGAATGACCCGTCTCTCAGTGATGAATGGCCAAAAGGGAGGTCACGGTCACCACACGGAAAGAGAACACCGGACAAAAAAAACACAGACACTGACAAAACACACACACACACACACACACTGACACACACACACTGACACACACAGAGACTAAAGCAGTGGAATTTCATTGCGGGAAAAAAAAGTGTTTACAAAGAGCCGAGCAGACTGAGTGATGTGTGAGTGAGCTCCAGCGTGGCGAGGAAAGGCTTCAGCCGTCGCACCGGTGGAAAGATAACAAAGTCGGAGGGAGCCGGCGAGAGAAAGGAAAACCTCGTCGTTTTCGGGCCCCGCTCATAAAATAAACACGAGCACAAACACAAACAGCCAACCTCTGGCTGTTCGCACCCCTCCTCCCATGGCGTGGCAGGTTTGTTTTCCGAGCTGCTCGCGCAGCCTTCACAGCTATGCCCGGGGCAGGCAGGAATTTCGCAGCATGTAACCAGAGACGCCACACCAAAGCTGGGACACCACATGCGGGACGGTCCCTGGTCTGAAGTACCAGAGGGGACAGACCCAGATCCTTATCCCCCCCCAAACCCCCCGAGCCGACCAAGACACCAAAGACAAAAAAGCTCGATTCTTGGAAATACAAGCCTGCAAAACATAGATTTCATCTACTTAAGGCATGTAACATAAAAAAAGACCACCAAATGGGGTCTGGGTTGGAGCGAGTGGTGTAGGCTACTTACGCACTGAACACTCGTTTGACACGTGAACATTTCACTCATATCCAGAGGGGTACGAGGCCTGGGCTTTGCCACATTAGAAACACAAATAAATGGCAAACTTTGTATTTGCTCTAGGAAGAAGAAGAGAGGGCCTCTGCCCTTCACCAGAGAAAGGAGTCCATCTGCAGCTGCTTTGGCTTAGAAACTGGTGGCCATAGTAGTCATTAATCTTGTCAACCCCGGGGTTAATCTGGCCCGCAGTTGAATGGCTGTCTGGAATGGCGGAGCCCCATGCTGTCCTTGATGGCAGCGTTCTGGGGGTGTGCTCTTCCCCCTCAGCAGAGCCGTGGCACAGGGGCCATCAGCGCACTGCTAAGCCTCTGCCATGGCTGCCTATTGTGCCATCGTTCCCTTTGAGGACTCCCAACACTCCAATCTCCACCATCCCCCCCCCCCCACCCCCGCCAAACATATCGCCAACTATTCAATGATTGAAAAGTAGGAACCCAAGGTTATGAATGCACAAAATGCACAAAACATTTCTCTGTGTTGAAGACCCACACCTTATATGGCATTTCAATAGCCAAGCGTTGCTTCTCAAACAGCCCAGGCAAACACCCCCCTTACCCACACACACACACCCACACACTTGTGGTAGGAGACTGATTCTTCCAGTGATCTAGCTGGAGCCACACCTCTTCAGCACTGAGGCATTTCCATTAAAATGGTGCGATGGAGGGGGATAAACCTATTAGCAATTCAGCCATCTTCAAAGGCCAGGGCCTCCTCGCCCTAATCCACATTCATCTGGAGCTGCACCACAGAGCAAAAGGGTGAAATCCCACAAAGTGCCAAACAGGAAAGGTGGCCTAATCTCTCCATTTAGGGCTGTGTGATAATTCTCTGCAGGTAATCCAAGAATTAGCCAACTAACACACCCAACGAACATTACCAGCAGACACATGGAGTCTTTATTTAGCAAAACACACACACACACACACACACCTCGCCTCGCACTCTTCTTGTACTGTTTCAATATTATTGTTTCTTCTTGTATTGTTCGCTCTCTCTTTTACAGACTGAAGTTTTGCCTCTACCCAAACCATGATTGGGTCTCTCCATCGTAAGAAGGCTTGCCTAGGCCACATGCTCCATCACTTTTCTGTACACTTTAACCAGGTAGGCAGCTGAAACGTGTTCTGAGAATAGCAAGAGACTAGAAAAAAAGAGACGGCAAGATTCCAAAATTGGGAGAGGTTGTATAGAGAGGGGAAACAATAACACATAAAAATGGAAAGAGAGGTGATGGAGAGAAGAGAGGGAAAAAAGATGGAGAGAGAGAGAAAGAGAGAGAAAGCGAGAGAGAGAGAGAGATAGAGAAAGAGAGAAAGAGAGAGAGAAAGCACAAGCCAGGAACAAACAGCCCAGATGAAAGGGCAGACACCAGAAGCCTGCCGTCTGAGCAGAGCTGCTGCCCTGGCGTCCTCCTGCAGGTAGCCCATCTCCATCCCTCCACCTCCTCCTCCTCTACCGCCTCAGCCCCACTCCGCCAGCATACATGCTCATTGCACTACAAAGGGCCCTGCTCCTGAATGAGGCATCCTTGCCTTCCCTCTGATCTGTTTTTTTTTCTCTCCCATTCTCTCTCCCCCCCTCGCTTGCTCATTTTCACTCTATATTTTTCCTCTCTCTCTCTCCCTCCCTCTCTCCCTCTCTCTCTTTCTCCCCCTGTTTGTAAGGACACTCAAGCTGCTAAGCATGTTTTCTGTGTGTGCACCTGGAGACAGGGTGAATGACTACATTGTTCTCCCCGCTCAAATACAAAAAGGTCTCTCAGTGAAAAGAGCGCCACAAACAAACTGAGCGTCTCCATTTCGCTTCCAATCATTTCATTATGAGATCAAACTTTACATTGAGAGAACGTTCCCCTTACGGCACAAAACCGAGTCATGAAGCTAGCAACAGCCCCTTCTAAAGAGCCTTCTGTATCATGCTCGAGGAGTGAAAAGACACTCTAATTAAACTGTCTCCATTCCAGATCTGTTGCTGAGCAGGTTGCCTAATTAAATGACTTATCTCAAAAGCCTGCCAGCTCGCTTGCCCCGGA
This sequence comes from Sardina pilchardus, assembly GCF_963854185.1. Taxonomy (NCBI): domain Eukaryota; kingdom Metazoa; phylum Chordata; class Actinopteri; order Clupeiformes; family Clupeidae; genus Sardina; species Sardina pilchardus. The sequence continues at coordinate 11,259,274 of NC_085008.1, forward strand.
CTAGTTCTTAAAGTCAGAAGGAGTAAACATAATTTGTTAAAGCTGCATCGCTCCATCAAATTCCACAGTCTCCGGGGCACCAGCGTTCAATGCCAGCCCCTCACTTCACAACATGTCTGAGCCCCGACTCTTGGAGAGCCTAAAGCCATAGAGTTCACATTACTCCCCTCCACCGCTTCAAATACAACTCAGCGAATCAGTTGAAGGCTAGTACATGTGTTTTGTGTGTGCGCATAAGTGTGACTGTGTATAATAATGTCAGGGCGGGGGTGAGGAGGGGGGGTGGGGGGGAGTTAGGAAAATTGGTTCCACATGTAGAGAGTAAGAGAATATCTAACTTTTTTGAAGGAGGGGGGTGGGGGGGGGGGGGTGGGGGGGTCATGTCAAACCCTGACTTGTCATGGTGCTGGATTACCACGAAAAAAAGAAGACATTATAGGTTGAGAGAATAGTTTTTTGGAAAACACATTTCAGCGAGTCCATTAAGCATACGATCTTAACAGCAGTGCGCAAACATCAAGGACTTAGCACAAGCCTGGAAGAATAATGACCCAGGTCTCCACAGCAACCACTACGCAATATAGACAAAACATCAGGCCCTCGTAAACTCCCAGAGCCTCAGACAGCGCTCTGCTTCGCATTGGCTGCTTTTAACATTCAGCCTGAAATGACATAAATGTATTATATCACTCCATCAAGTTCAACAGCGAAACCAAACTCTTTTGAGGCTGCGTATCAACCGTTATATGAGTAAAGGCTGCCAAATCTGAGCAGAAAGATGAAAAAGAGCAGTGAACCATCAGCATCCATTCCACTCCCGAAACCAAAGACAAACACACACATGCACACATGTACTAGCCACTGTCCATCATATGACTGTGTGTGTGTGTGTCCATGTGAATGTGTGTGACTCACAAGCACACACAAACATACACCTTTTCTCTAATTATATTCTCTGTACACTTACTCACATACATCCTAGCATACAGAGACCTTCACACTCACACACTGATACATATGCACACTCCATCTCTCTCCCTTGTGCACGTGCACACACACACACACACACACACACACACACACACACACACACAGTGAGAGAGTCCCGAGAGAGCGTGGGGGGGGGGGAGGAGAGCGAGAGGCCAAGAGCAGTGAGGATAGTGCTGACGAGGACTCGGCTCCTACAATAACAAAACCCCTTTGTGAAAACAGCCCCGGCCCCACAGTGAGGCCCCGGTCACGGAGCGGATCCCCCCCGAAATCCGCTCCCAGATCTCGGGCCCGGGCCAGCTCCACTTTCCCCTCGCCCGGCAGACAGCACGTAATGGTTTCCACATGTGGAGGGAGGAGGAGGAGGAGGAGGAGGAGGAGAGGGGGGACCCGAGAGATGGATGGTGGTGGTGATGGGGTTGGGGTGGAGTCAAGAGTGGGGGCAAATAACAATGACAACAGTGGCGAGGACCAGCCCAGGCATTTATTATTATTTGATCCCACACACTCCTACACACACACTCTCACACACTCTCACACACACTCACTCTCACACACTCTCTCTCTCTGCAGGGCTTCGTTTTGACCATAGTATGGAGAGAAGAAAAGGCCTCCAAAACTAGGTAATAGCACTTGTGGGAGAGTGGAATGTGGAAGGGGGTGGGGGGGGGGTGGAAGTCTACATGGAGTACAAGTATATGTATACATTTCAACTCCATCTTAAGAATTAGAAGCACTCAGGGCCCTGTAATGATGTGGTGATGGAGGCCAGGGAGAGAAAGCCATGGAACACCAAACACCGTTCTCATTCTCATTCCCTCCCATGATCACCACCGCACACTTCTGAGAGGGCCTGACGGGCAGCTTTAGAAACAACCGAATGATACCAAGACTGCGGCTTCAGATGTACCCAACAATACATCTAGACAGTCCCGTTTGCAACCTATTTGTGAGCTGGCAACATTCTAGTCACAGCCATGCTAGGGATCCAAACCAGAACGGTTCCCTCGGAATAAAAGGACTGTTTCCCTTTTCAGAACTCTGGAGGTAAATATGAAAGCGCTGCGACTCCTCTGGTGTGTCCCGTGGATAGGTGTTACAAATACAAAGGCCGCTGGTGCCGCTTTGGTGCCGCTTTGGTGCCGACAGACGCCTTCACTTCAAACACAAACGCGCCGCTAACAGCCCGCTGTAAAGCAGGAAGAGAAGCTGGGAAGAGAAAGACCTGAAATCACATCTCCCTCTGACATTCCCCAGGCGCCTTCATCCTTGTGGATACACTGGGGGGGGGGGGGGGGGGGGGGCTGCCCTACTTCCTGGCCCCAATGACAGCAGCTCTGGGCCAAGATTCTCTGGAGCCCTCCTCGTAACCGCCAGACAAGCTACAAATGTAAAGGAACGGGTCCAACCGGACTCGCCTCGGTGGTGAAAACGGTAGGGGGGCCGGAGTAAGGCATAGAGCTGACATTTACGACGGGGGAAAATCCTACGGCTCCTCCTAATGCTGTGGAGTGAAAAGGTAATGATAACCATTCCAGAGACAGAGGACGGGCCAGGCCTCTCCTATGGCTGCCCTCGACCACAACGTCTCGTATATCCGCACAGATTGTTTGGACGTGTCCTCCAGTCAGCTTGGTCAATACACTTCAAGCCAATAGCGGTGCGTTTGCGAAAAAACCTGTCAAAATCGACTTACGAGGAAACTACAAAGCCAATCGATCTGGCCAAAATGTGCATGCACAAGCTTCTGCTGAGGCTCAAGACCTTAATGGCATCTCCGACTTTCTCTGCAGTGCCGCCAGTGGAAAACCGACTGACGTCAACGTGACATTTTGAGAGCGTCGGCCCGCCTTGGCAGACCGGCGGTCGTTGAGCGGGTGTCAGTCTCCAGGCGGTGTTTACGATGCTGTAATCAAGAAGGTGAGAGCTCGGAGCAAGGTGAGGGCAAGGGCTTAGCGTTAGCCTCGGCGTCAGGCGCGAGAAAAATGGCCGCCTGTGGTCAAAGTGGCGGCAAGCGGCTCTACTACCCTCTGGGGGAGAGGGGAGGGGGGAAGGGGGGGTGCGAGGGTGTCCAAACACACTCCATTCAAGAGCAGTCCTTTTTTTTTTAAAGTATATTTTTTGGCCTTTTTGCCTTTATTATGATAGGACAGTGTAGAGGTAGACAGGAAACAAGTGGGAGAGAGAGATGGGGTGGGATCGGGATATGACCGCAGGCCGGATTCGAACCTGGGTCCCCGTGGGCACTCGGACCCGGAAATGGTATGGACGCTGTAGCTTGCTGCGCCACAGCGCCCCCCAGAGCAGTCCTTTTTAACGGCCTGTCAGAGTGAAAGATGGACACTGAGTTCACACATAGACGTTAGGGCACCACCTCTGCTCGGAGTGGGGTGAGAAACCAGGAGATAAAACAGAGTGGGTCAGACATGGTTGCTAAGGAACTTTACACTGTTGTCCGGAGGTGTATTAAAGAAGAACCTTCCAGAATGGCTATATCTAAAGAATATGCTTGCAGCATGACTTGCAAAGGGAGAAATAAATGAATAAATGAATAAATAAATAAATAACCCCTCCCAGACATTTCATTTGCAAGCAGTGCGGAATTTAGGAGTGTATATGGCATTGAGGTGATTTTTCCATATGCTTCCAAAAGCTCTCTGTAGCCTGCGCATACCACAGAACACTGGCAGGCACAACCAGGTAAGCACAAAGCAGACCGAGCTCCAGCCGTGATTCCAAACGTGTGTTCTGAATTTATTGGATTCTGTGGCCAATTTACTTGGTTTGCGTGTGTGTGTGTGTGTGTATGTGTGTGTATGTGTGTGTGTGTGTGTGTGTGTGTGTGTGTGTGTGTACATGTGCAACCGACACACTGACTCCCCATTGGCACTGATGGTAAGTTACCACTTCCAGCTCTGTGCCTGCTCTAGCCCACACCACCCACAGAAGGCCAGTGCCAGGCCAGGGTGCAGAGCCCTTTGCCCTGCCGTCTCGCCCACACAGCCTGGCAGCACTGCGCTGCCTTCCGCCAGTGTCGCACCCCAGTGTCACACCCAGCGGCTGCCAAGTCCTCCCTGAGGTTTTCACAGCAGTCCACTGCGACCAGAGAGGTCGACCAGAGAGAGAGAGAGAGAGAAATAGGTGAGAGAGACAAGGACATAAAAAGAGAGGGAAGTGTAGGTCTATGTGTGCATGAGAAAGAGAGAAAGAGAGAGAGGGGGAGAGAGAGAGAGAAGTGGAAAAAAAATGTGGTAAAGAAGGTGAAGATAGCAATAAAAACTTCCAACAAATGAAACGCGAGACACAGAAAACACACGTTCTCGAAGCAAAAGAAAAACAGCCCCATAATATTCACGACACATTTGCGATACCCTGCGCTCTGCATGGGAAAGCGAACTCGGTGCGCCGCTTTTAGGGGGACGAACGCAGACTTTTCCACATAAAGCCGCTTATTCGCATCGACAAAGCGTCCCTCCGAGTCTGTTCAAGCGCACTGGAACAAGGCAATCAAACGGCATCTGAAGGCTTGTTAGGCGGAACGATCCAGCCGCGGCCGGCCAAAACAAACTGGCCCGCGTACCCGGGGAGTGTCTCAGATCGGCGGCGCGGCTGCGCACAGGTTGCCCTGGCAGACGAGGGGAGACCTCATCTGACGCCAGTGAACCGCATCGCCTGGCATGGCTACATGTAAGAGGAGAGGAGAGGAGGAGAGGAGGAAAAAAAGAAAGAGGGAAAGAAAGAAAGAAAGACAGCTACAGAACAACGGAGAGAGGGGGACCAGCTGAACGAGAGAGCAAGCCACGGAAAAAAAAGGAGGAGGGGGAAAAAAACGACTGAATGAATGCGGGGGGAAAAGAAGAAAAGAAAGCAGGGACTGGATGAGAAGTTCGACTGGTTATAGGGTGGTCTCTCGCTCCCTCCCCCTCCCCATCTTATTTTATACGGCCGAGTGAGATCATGTCTTACAAATAAATGCTCATAAAGGGGGCCTTTGTTTGATCCAAATCCCCGAGGCCTGGAGATAACAAGTGCTGAGCGTTATGCACAACACATGTGGTCAGCGCTACACTACACGGCTCGGGGCTTCGGAGCGTGAGGTGGACGCTCCGGAGGTGTGCAGCGGGCAGAAGGTCTGGCCGCGCGTAGGGGGAGGGCTCTGGTCGGGCGGCCGCAGCCAACGCCGCCCTGGCGTGATTAACATCTGCTCAGGTTTGTGTTGGCCGCCGAAGGTAAAGGGAGCGGGGGAGCGACCGCGGCGAAAGAGGAAGAAAAACATCAGCCCTGGCTGGGGAAATGATGGACGCGTAGGTCTTATACACACACACAAACAACTACAGGCACACAGGCAGAGCCACCACACACACACACGCCCACACACACACACCAACAACAACACCAAGATTTGTGCAGCCATAAGTTGAATTAAGAAACCAGAAGTTGACAATGCTCCCTCGCGCATCAATTTCCTCCCGCAGTGCAGTGCATTGTGGGAGCGCGTTGTCGAGCCACTGGACTGTGGTTTGTGTGTCGTGACGGCATTTCCTGACAGAATCCAGAGCATGAGTTAAGGCTCGCAGCTCCATTAATGAGGGGCGACCCCCGTCCACTGCAGGAAACCACACTGCCAAAGTACACACATAAAACACACACTCATAAAACACACACACACACACACACACACACAATCTCCTTTCCCTCAAAAAGCTGGTCAAAAGGAACCAAGGGAGTATTTGCCTATAAATGTTTGATTTAAGAATCCTAACTCAGGCCAGTGTTAAAGTCCATTATAAGAGCAATAACAGAGCTTCACTAGGGGAAGATATTACAGACACACAAGACCAGTGTTGATTAGGCTTGGGCTGTACTGTCTGGCTTTTGGACTTGGACTTGAGATGAATAATGAGGAGACAGCAGCTTCGGTGCATTGCACAACTGACTCACACAACTCATTCTCAACTATGAGGATGCTCTGGCCACCAGTGCTGTGCTGCTGATGGTAGTTAATCCCTGACCGGGCACGGCAGCCATGAGTGCCTGAGATGCAGTCTTCCTGTCCGTGCCACACACACACACACACACACACACAGTTTGAGGGACTCGGACAGAGTTGTTTCTGGTGCACTGATCTCCATCAGCTGATCACAGAGCTGTGAAACTTGGACACTTTCTGTTGACGAAGGACACATAGTCTATGTTTTCATAAACACACCCAAACGGTCTGAATCTACTCAGAAACACACACACACACCCATCCCTATGTTTTCATAAACACACCCGATTTGTACTCACAAAGGAGCACAGACACACACAGAGACAAACACACACACACACACATGTGGTGTGACACTCATAACAAAGGCCTGACAAGAGGAAATAACATTTCACAAAAATGAAAACATGGACAGTGCAGAGTTTGGCTATCAACATGGTGAAATCATTACCAAACAAACAACCATTAGTAAAAAATTAGCTAGACTAATTAGCCATTTCAGCCACGTTCCTTGGCTGCAAAATACCCTTTTCTTGTCTCAGCCCAGAATTTCAACTTATACTGTACCTCAAAATGCTCCTCTCAAGGCAGACTCAATCTATTCCTCTTTCCCCCAATTTCTCCTGGGGATCCCTTAAAGCAGGTGGGTTCTCATGCCAAATGCTTTCCTATAGGCAACTATCAGTTGCTGGGTAGATTTAGCTCAATTTTCTGAATGTTTCAGGAGATGGGCTTCACTGAGGTTCCAACAAGTGTGAACATGCAGGTCCAACGTTGGTCCAATCATGGACTGTTGGCTTGGTGGGTCACCGGCCTTCGAATCCACATTAGCCTCTTGTCCGAATCACCTTAAACCCACCTGAACACATCATAACGGTCACATGTATGACAAAAGCACTTTAAGACCAGGTGAAAGATGAGAAGAAATCAGATGTGCCAGAGGTGAAAGCGAGGACAGGGGTGGGGTTAAGAGACAAGTCTTTTCCACTGGATATGCAAGGTACACAGACACCAGTGGATATTTCTTGGAGAATTGCTGAAAAACAATCTAACCCTCCCCCCTCAAAGAGCAAAAGGAGGCAACAGATACAAATACGAGTATTTACAAAACATATTTTAACAGGCGTATTACACCTAAGCTCGCTGGATTAAGAGCTGAGGGTAGAGAGAGGGAGAGAGAGAGGGAGACAGAGAGGGAGACAGAGAGAGGGGGAGAAAGACAGAGAGAGAGAGAGAGAAGAGACAGAGGAGGAAAGAGAGATAGAGAGCGAAAGAGAGAGAGCGAGTGCTCCAGTGAGTGGTCATGGTTAATTTAAGCTGAGCGGAGCAGCTCTGAGGATGCACGGCTGAAGGCAGCCTGGGCCCGGGCCTGTCAGCTCCACCACTTCCTGCACGCTCGCGCTCTGATCCACACGCTCATTAAAACCCAACAGAACTCAATGGCTTACAAGAGACACACAGAGAGAGAGAGAGAGAGACAGAGAGGGGGAGATGTGTGTAAAGGAGAGACAGATAAGAGAGGAGAGAGAAGGAGAGGAGAAGGGGATTGTGGGAGAGATGAGAGAGGGAATCAGCGAGAGGAGAGATGGAGGTGAAGACAAATAGAACGCAGGGAGTGGAATGGCGGGGGCAAGTTTGTTAGTTTTGGCACGGGCTGTAAACAACTGCCGGAGCGGATCCCGCTTGGCGTTCCAGCAAACAAACTCGCACCTAATCCTTCGCTCGAAACCCAAACAGAGATGGAGACGGGGATGAAAGGCAGGTCCAAATCCCCCGTTAAACACAGCTGGGCCGGGCCCCGTTACGTGCACGGTGCGCTAAGCTCCGTTTCAAATAGGACTGCCTCCGAATAAACCAGCCAATGAGCTACGAGGGCACCCACTCCCACGGCCTGAGGAAAAGGTCATTATGAAGACGAGCCCCATCCGATGGCATCAGGCATTCTGATCACTGATCCAAGGTGGAGTTAGATTAATTAATTTACTGTGTGTACTTATTCAGCGTCTGAAAGCTTTGGAAGAGTCACGATACGATACGATACGATACGATACGATACGATACGATACGATACGATACGATACGATACGATACGATACGATACGATACGATACGATACGATACGATACGATTTTACTTGTCAGTTTGTGCTGAAATTCTCATTGTGAGACGTAGT
>NC_085008.1:11272426-11297426 GCF_963854185.1 Sardina pilchardus
TGCAGGGCTGGACCGCGGTGGTTTCACACAACGCAGGTTACACATGCACACGCACGCACAAAAACACACATGCACGCAAGCATGCACACGCACACACTTGTTCTTGTCCCAATAAATCAGCCAAATAACTGTAATACTGCTGTGATGTATGGAACAGAGCTTGAGTATGCATGAGTTCCAGATATGTCCCCATGGCCTACGTGCGGCAGGTTCACCCTCCAGCACATGTGATGGTGAGGCCAGGGAGAAAGCACACACACTCTTCTCCACCCCCCCCCCCCCCCCCCCCCGCCCCATAGCACACCTCAGGGAGTACACACAGGAGGGAGGAACGGCAGACACACACAACATGTGTGAGACACAAGAGAGACTACAAAAGAGGGGCACAGAGAGATGGAATGTGTGACAGAGAGAGAGAGAGAGAGAGAGAGCGTGAGAGAGAGAGAGAGAGAAACTCAGGGGCAGGAGGGGGCTGTCAGGAGCTTAGGAGCAGGAAGAGGAGAGGAGGAAGGAGAGAAAGAGCGAGGGAGCAACAGAGGAGAGGGCTGAGAGATGAAAAGAGTGGAAGAGGGAATAAAAAGCAGAGAAAAGCAGAGACAGGGAGGAAATTGGAGGAAGAATGAGAGCGAGAGGACAGAATGCACAAGGGAGGAGGAGGGAGAGGGGGAGAGACAGTGAGCCAATGACGGGGGAATAGTTAACTCTTTATGGGGTTGGAGCACTGGGGCCCACCTCTCACTTTTTGTTGGATCGGCAAGTTCCTACTGGTGCAGAGGGCCGGGGTGTTTGGGAGAGGAGGAGGGAGAGGTTTAACAGGGGCGCACAAAACGCAAGGTTTCAAGAGGGGGCAAGCACCAGGTCCACCCCCCCACCTCCCCGAGCTGTCTTACCATGCACGGGTTCCACCCCTCCCCCCCATGCTCATTCTCTCACTCTCACAAGCACTCTACCTCTCTCACACACACACACACACACTCTCTCTCTTTCAGTGTGTGTGGGGGCCATCCTTTGAAGAGAACTGTGATAGGGTCCTGTGGCCTGCCATCCTGGGTCAACCCAGCTGGAACTCACCCAAGCATCTTTAGTAGGCCTCACAAAAGAAGGTTCCCATAAAGCCTCTTTTTGTTCACTCTCCCATAGTGTGTGTGTGTGTGTGTGTGTGTGTGTGTGTGTACGAGAGAGAGACAGAGAGAAAGAGGTAGTGAATCCGTCTGCAGCCTGATTAAATAAGGCTGGTTAATTACAACTCTGGTTTAATAAAGTTTCAGGCAGACACCGAGCTTGTGTCAGAAATGAAAGGATGGGCTTTCTCTGTTGGGAGACACAGACTTAAATGAGTCTGCCAGGCTCCTCAAGGGCTACTGCACACCCACGCACACACACACACACACACACAAACACACACACACGCTGCAGTGCATCTGCCTGATCTCACATCAGGCTCCCTTTTGCTCATATCAACCTGCATTTTAGGGCTGAAGATAAATAATGAACGATTCCAACTGGAAGAACGTATCAGAGTTCAATGTACATTTCACCCCCCCCCTTTTTGATAGTGGGCAGTGAGATGTAAAATTCAGCTTTCTTCATTAGTGTTTAATGTGGGATGGAATGAACATTTGCTACAACAACAACAACAATCTCACTAATATAACAAATAGGCCATTAAAAGCCCATCATCCCAGTGAGATGCGCAGCTTACTTTACGAGGCTCATTTGGAAAGTGTACTAAACTCCAACCACAGCAGCCGTGCTGATGATCCATGTTATTTATAAGGAGGCTGCTAATGGTGATGTGTGTGTTGACACAACACTAGCATGTCTGGAAAAAGCATCCGCGTCTGTGACTACACTTCAAAAGACAGCAAACGATGGCTCGCCCTGTTCTGAGCACATATCAAAGTGAGGCAGCTTTTGGTGAGATAGAAGCGCCGGAACATTCCCTCCAGATTGTTAACTGCAGCAAAGCATTTTGAAAGCAGGGAAAAGGGGGCTGAACAGAGGGGGGGGGGGGGGGGGTTGGAGGAGGAGGGGGGTAGAGCTGGTGAGGTGGTTGAAAGGAGACAAAAAAAGAAACCCTCCCAGACCTCGGCAGGAATGTGGGAAAGCCTTCCCGAGCACAGGAGGAGATAAATGATCTGACAAGCAATACCAGCTGATTTAAAACAAACAGCTGGATGAAGGCGGCTGCTGGGGATGGAGGACAGCAGAGAAACCATCTTGCGGCCATAACTCAAAAGGAGTCCGCCAGCCATGATGCACACGAAACAATGCTGCAGTGGAGCACATCGCCTAGCTGCACTCTGTGGCCACTGGAGAGGGAAGAGGAGGGCCTACGTGGAGCTCGGAGAGGGGGGACAGGGGGGGTTGGAGGGGGTTTGATAGGGAAGGTCGGAGGCTGGGGGGGTGGGGTGGAGGGGGATTGAAGGAGCCCTGTGTCTGGAGGATGGCCAAAACCCACATGCAGCAGCCTCACATCTCCTGGAGACGTGTCCCTCTGCAGCGCTCGCCTGCCCAGGCCCTTGTTCCTACACACCGGCGTTCCCACTCCCGCTCCCGCATGCATGCCACCTCTTCCTGCTCCCACACACACACCGGCGTTCCCGCTCCCGCATATCACCTCTTCCTGCTCCCACACACACCGGCTGCTGAGACCCAACATCGTTGCTCACAATAGGCAGCCTGAGATTCTAATCCCGTACGTACACGTACAGATTTAAGGAATAATGAAATCACAGTCCGCTAGCTGTCCGTTGAGTTGAGTTGAACCTCCGGAGTGTTTGTACACAGTATCTGGCTCTGAGAATGGGAACAAACACAAGGACTCAGACCAAGCCTTAAACAATCCCAGCCAATCAACACGCCACTTCAGCTGCACAGACGGGAGGCATGGCATTTTGATCGGCTATTCAGCGTCGACCAAACCACGGACTGCATCTTTAAGATGAGAGCTGTTTATCTGTGACCGAGACTGGTCTGTTCACTTTTGACTGTGGCAGTCTACCAAGATACATACCGCAACAAAGCAATATTCAAAACAATGTGGAGCATTAAAGGGAAACCTCCACCAATCTTTACAGGAGTCCTGGGTGAAGTTGAGCCTCTTTTAAAAAAAAAAGAGAAAACATTAACTGTGGAATGTCATTGCGATTTACGGTGTAGGCTTTTGAAAAAACGCAGGTTAAGCAACGGCAGGCTCTGAGCACAGATTCCAACTAAACTTTCAGCCGGCCTTCTCCCAGCGCACCATAATCGCTCCCCATTAAAATGTGCTAGTCCAGGTGAGGTCAGCTAAAGTTCACATGCTCAAAACATGAAGTAGTGCATGTCCCGTTTCAGACACGGATCTCAAGCTCAGCATGGAATGTGGCCATAGCCCACCTCTATGGAAATGCTGTGATCTATGCAAACTGGCTTGTAGGTTCCATTTCTTAGGCTGGATAAGATAAGATCTGAAACGTAGTTGTCCTTGAAACATTCTCAGAAGAAGGCAGTGGCTTAATGGCCCCAGAATGGTAATGAGGGAACTGTTACACATCGCCACCAATGGCCGCCCCACCACAGTGACAGGGCCCACTTAAAAGCAGGCCATGCAGTAGAGAGCGTGATGGATGGCATGTCGTTAGCTCTGCGGGTCATTTGCAAGGCCCGGTCTCAATGGGCCATTTTAGGGGTGATCCCACCCAGGGACTGTGAAATCTCCACCCCCTCACCCCAACCCCAAGATTCATTTGCACCAGCGCAGGCAGACACTTCATTATGCACAGGGTCTCCCGAGGCACAGTCGCAGGGCAAGACTCACATCAGGAATTTCCAAGCAGATCAGCAGTGCAATACAACTCAAATCACGCCACAAACTTCACAAACTGTTGCGCTCCACCAAGGAATATTAACATTTTAATTTAATTTAACTTATAGAGCGCCAAAACATTACACATGTCTCATAGGGCTTAGAGTGTTAAACAAACAAATTCACACAAAAAAATCACAGCAAATCTCAAATAACCAAAAAACTGCCCTTGATGGCAAACAACAGGTACACCAGATACAGTTAAATACTCAGTATAGTAAAAACAGATAATGAACACCCCTCTTTTGCCTGCTGAGATGAATACACTGCCAGTGATGGTAGGATAGCAGTTTGAGGGAGACACCGAAAGAGAGAAAATGAAGTGTGTTTGAGCTGTGACAGCACAGGATGAAGTTGAAACAAAATAACACTCCAATGACAGAAAGAGGTCTTTCGAAAAGCTCTCCGAGAGCTGTTGAAGTTGGCGCAGACCCAGCGCTGAAAGGTATGGGAACAGCTCATGCTTTTCTTCTCACCCTGCACCGTTCCCCCACCCCTCCCCAGCCCAAACACCTCCTCAATTACCCTCATCATTCAATTAAGAGGCCTCCAAACCACCCGACCTCCAGGCAAATCTACCACTGCATCTCTGATTGCACAAACCCCTGGCAGCAGGAGAGGGAGGTTTGAACAAGCCCTTAACCTGAACCGCCACAAAATGTATTCCTCAAATAGTGTAAAATGAGAGAACATTTGGCACTTTTGCAATGATTCCTAATAGCAGGGTCAACAGCTCATGAAGAGGAGCGCTGTGGTATAGCTACTAAATACCATTAAATAACACAAGTAGAGTTGAGAGCTAAGACATGAAAATGCACCTTATGCTGTAACAAAGAGCTCAATACATGAGTACTATACTGATTAGGGTTTTTTTTTCTTGAAAGCAATGACCAATTACCAACAAAAGCAATAATTATGTTTAAGCTAGAATTTTTTTTTAAAGTATGACTGGTCTTATGTCAACTAGTTGATAACAACATATATCAAGGGATATGCATAATTGTACCAAGTAGCCCAATGTTCTTTTCAATGCAACTGAATTGCGTCCTCAACACTCAGGCTTGAACTCTGGATGCCGTATTTTAAATGGATCAGATCTTGTTACATTCACAGTCGACACATATAGATTTACAGACCTGGAGAGTGGGCTAATGTCTTGTTGGCATTGCAACATTGCTTCTTGTATTTTCATAGGCACGGGGATATTTTAACTGGAAGGCGATAGCAATGCTTTCTGGGAAATGGTTCTAACCAAATACACAGCTTTATTTAATGTAGGCCTAATACATTAAACTCACGTCTGAATATGTCGACAAAAGAAAGAAAAAAACAGGACAGTGCGCTTGACAACTCCGCAGTCTACCACAAATTCAAGTTCTTCAAAAAAAAAAAAACACCTTTCAGAAAATTCATGATTATAGCCTAATACTACATTACTAGGCTACATCCTCGTCGACCATGTCCAACCCTCAAGCTGAATGCACAATGAAAAAAAAATCGCCAGAAATGAAATGCCGAATGAAGAAAAAGAGAAAAAGGGACACAAATTGAGGGATTATTAACATCGTAGTGTGACAAAGGGACGGTTCGGGCAACGTCGTGCGTTCTGGGAAAGGGCCTTTGTAGAGCAAGGATAAAGACTTTCTCCGAGATAAAACGCCATTTGGGCCGGGCCCCCTACTGACCGCTTCTGTGCGCATTCTCTGAAGTGCGCGCGCCTCACCGCCGTCTCAAAACACACCGGTGTAAGAAAGTTTGCCATTTGTTACAGGCACCGGTTGTAAATGTAAACAAATATTTTGTTAATCACGTTGTGCTTGATAACCTTGAAATTTGTCCATTTACTATAGTATGTTGAGCAGTTAGGCTACATCTTGCCTGCAATTTATATCACCCTTAAAAAGGCTATATTTTAGCCAGATAAAAGATAGATACAGATAAAAGGTTAAAGAAAGAGGCAAAGATTAGGCTTTCCCACAACAGCATTCGATATCGTAAAATAACCATGTAGCCTACAATGTGTTAGGATACATTACGCAGACCCTTAACACTTAAATGAATGATTAGCCTAAAAGATCATGTTAATTACCTGATTTAAGACAAGACACTGGTTGGTTGTGCTACGCTGATTGTAGGCTACTCGTCAAAACACAAGCAACAATGTAAAGGTGACTAACCAATGCATAATCATAGTGAGTCTACGCTGAGGTCCGTGGACATAATACATATATTTTAATTCAGTCGTGGTAACGAAGGAAAGAAAGAACTGATCCTATCCATGTTAAGTAGAATGTGTTTAGTCAAAAGCATGAGACAATGGATAATGCGGATAATCGCATTTTAAAATAAGATAAAAGAGTAAACGATTATCAACGATGATACATGTTTAAATAATGCAATATAAATGTTGCATGTGGAATTTAATTTCACACTGTAGGCATGTTATATTGGGTTCTGTTGCGATAGATCTTGTCAATATCCGCATTCGAGTTCAAAGCGTGCGCCACTCAGCTCATGTAGGACAGCACCAAGCATTACGTACCAACACGGTGTTTGACAAGCATGAATCTCACATTGCTCAAAATAGGCTTCATTGGTTGATGTTACCTTACCGAGGATTGTTGCAATTATGTCAAACAATGCTTAAACTGACGACAATTTAGACCCAGTCTTGTCCATTTGCTTTTGATGTTCACATGTTTTTGAATAACCTTGCAATCTAACGTTAAGCCTTAACGTTGAGAACACGTTTCTGTCTTGACATCTTTACAAAATAGTTACAGCACAGGGTTTCCGAGCGTCTTAGAATAAAATTGCAAATTACCTGCATGGTAAAGACTCCTAGCTCCTGTGTGGATAGTTTCTTAATTTGTACGGCCAAAACTTGTGCTTCATCCATGATTGAAAACTCCGTTTCAGCACCACAAAATCCACAACATAAAAGACTCAGGACAATCACAAAGCTCCATGTAACAACTTCTGTTTTATCCCCATGAAGTAGAGTAGACCTATTCCAAAGCGACGGAACAATTCGACTTAAAACCACGGATCCTTTCCGTACCCGCCTCGCCATGATGGCTGGGTCGTTGAATAGTAAACTGGGAATTCGCGTTGCAGGTCTTGGAAAAACTTCAGAAGAGAGTAAGCTACTTTTCAACTTCGCCGATCGATTTCGTCTCTTCATGGAAACAGATCCCGACGAAAATACTTAACGGATGCATTAATGCACTTTCCATCGAGCTATAAAAGCAGATTGAACTGTTGTACAAGCAACAGAAAATCTATGTTTTTCGCTACCTACTACGCACTCGTACCAACTCCAAACTCTGAGTGTGAGCCGAAGCATCACAATGGAAGCGAAAGCAGCAGACGTGGGAGCGAAAAAACGTCATGGAGTTTTTGTAGTGGATGGATTTGGATCTCGGCTACTTGAAAAGCCTGAACGTGCGCCAGGGTTAGCAGCAGGTCTTGAGTGTGGAACTGGAATACAGCAATTATTGAAGTACACCTTTGAATATAGGAGTAGCTACAATTTTCAGTTTTGCGCATATTAGACAGCAATTAGGCTGTTGTAGGCCTAACCATACAAAGATAGGCTACATCCCCCAACAAAATACATTTAGGTAGAAAACGTTTTGCTAAAATGTAGCTTACTTGTTTTAACCCTCATGTTGTCCTTGGGGTCAATTTGACCTCAAGCAATGTTTAACATCATAAAATATGTGATTCAAGTTGGTGTTCTTGGGGTCAATTTGACCCCATTTTTTATGAAACATGAGGTAAATGAATATTTGACACATTAAGGATATTATTATTGTAATAGTATGAGAACATGTAGTTATTATCATTATTACATACAAGTACATATAACATATAAGTTATTTTGGCAGGACTGAAAAAGAAAAAAAAAATAAGCCTTTGGGCTGCTGACACTGGATGGGCAATATTGCCTGCCAGGGTTCCAGGGTTCATAAAGGGATATGGGGGAGTGGGATTGTTTTGTAAGGCTTTTGATGATGGTTATTACACTCTTGTTAAGTACCTACCACAAAAAAAAAAAAAAAAAAAAAAAAAAAAAAACTGGGTAACAATATGAATTATGATCATTTTTTGAGAGTTTATTTAGCTGGAGTCAAATCGACCCCAAGGACAACGAATGTCTGTAAGATTTGAGGATAACATAAGGGTTAAGGGAAAGGGATGTGATGTTAGTTTCACGTGATGAAGGTGAGTTATACAATTCAAAAAGTGGTAGAATTCTTATTTTGGGCTAAATGTATTTGTATCATTGTTATTTTGTTAGAGACATGAGATAATGTTTTGGCAATAGAATCAACAGAAATAACAAAGTCCATTATTGACAATGACCTATTACACTCTTTCATTCAAAGTATAACATATGTACACAGTGCTCAGTGAGTTTTCACTTAAGAAACAGACACATTTGGTTCTACTACAACTCACTGACAATTTTATTTAGGAAGCCAGGTAGTGTCATTACATGTATATGTAAGAAGAATCCATATCACAGACGTACTGTGTCATTCCAGATGAGAACGCAATGTTCCATGTACTGTCGGTTGATTTCAAATATATTTTAACTGTTTATTCAACATACACAAACAAGGGACACAACGATCAACTCTGGCATACACATACTCTTTACTCTCCCTGAAAACCCTGTTAGTTTTGGATTATGATGAAATGTATTTTAATGTAAAATAAGAGAATGATTAATATTTGGGTTTTGAAATTCTTGTATTCTCACAGCTTTCACATCCAGTTTTCAGACAAATGGATTAGTATGGATGGATATAGTGTTGTTGGATGGAAAGAGTGTGAGTGTTCTTGGCCATTTTAGATGATAGATGTGTTTGTAATGCTGAAATGCATTTTGACAGGCCATGGGGATAGTTTTGGAAGGCACAGAATATTCTCTCCACATGCAGGGTGCTGTGCGACTGCAATTCACAACCCATTAAAACTCAATGATATATGAAGGGAAGATATTTCAAATACAGACACATAAGAAATGTTATGCATTTCTGCACTCTGCATTTACGATTGAGAACACATGGTGGATTTTGTCAGCCTGTGGTTTTGATATCTTTTGTTTTCTGGGAAAAGGCTTCCCTTTTTGGGCTATTTTTTCCATTTAGTTTACCTTGGTGAAGCCTCAGCCAGAGAGGTTGGTCGTGCTCTGCCCGTGTGGCTGAGTGCCAGTCATTTCCTAAATGACTTCCCTGCAGTGGAAACCAGAGAGTGTGGCACTCATATCCTCACTAACCCAGCACCCAGATTCTTGGCTCCAGGAGAACTGTAGACTACCATAAAGCACAACTACTCCACGGCCAAAAAAAAGTATCCTTTCGTGATTTGGTTTAAATTTGGATATTTGTTCTAGCACATTCCCAAATTGCGGCGCTGTTAAATGGGGCACTTCAGTTCTGTAAGCCAAACCGTGCATTATGAAAAAAAAGTACTGTCAGACGGAAACAAAAAGCGCCTGTTTAGATATATTAAATTGTTGTCGGTAGACCGAGGAGAGGGTTAACAGAACTGATTTCTCTCTTTCAAGCTCAGTAAAAGGAAGTTGGTTTATGCTTAGAGGCCCAATTGCTCCAAAAACTCCTTTTTAAAATGTACATTTGCATCAAAATGGAGAGCATAGGATCAGTATGCTCTCCAGTGTACAGCCATGTACATTTGACAGCATTGGCAGGCATACTGAAACATCTGTGCTGACGGAGAAACAGACAAAAAACACAGAGGCAAAGATAATGAGATAGAGGCTTTGTATTTTGTATGTAAGCCTTTATATATTTTGTTTGCTTGTCCATGTGTGTGTTACAACGTACTTGCACATATCAGTTTGTGCGAGAGAACGTTCACTTCTGTCAGCCTCTAGAAGGTAACTGGGCGAAGAAGGGTGGTTATGTCTGCAATGCTCTCTTCCTCGTAATCCAGAGTGATGGCTTTTGGCTGTCCAAGTGACACAGAGCGTCAAACCACAATGGGGGGAAATGCCTCCTATACTGGGTGACACAGCAACACCAGAAGATAATGAGAGGGAGGGAGCAGAGAGCCAGCATGTGCCTCCCTGCCAAGCCAGAGGTTTTGAAGATCGGTTCAAAGGCCCGTCTGTTTTTTATTGGCTTTTGTGACTCAGTGGATTATACAGTTCTGTTCTGCTCGGGCCGGGCCAAGATTCTGACCCGGCACAGCTGTAGATGTGTCCCGCGTCAAACTCTGCGGCCATAACTCACCCGAGATCAGACGCGGCCGCTCTTCATCACCGCCTGCGCTGCACCCCCCCATCTCCAGGCCTCTCCCCTTCATCATCCTCACGGCCGGGATCTTCGTCAGCTTCCCCGTGGGGTAGAGGGGCTTGGGGGTCTTCTGTCCCAGCCCTCCAGGGCTACTTCAGTTGCATCAGGCAGACGCAATCTCTCCACCACCCAGCCTTTGTGGATCCGACACTTAATTACTGCATATTATGATTCTTTACGAGGAGCCTGAACGTTCCCTTCTCCACACATGGGCAAGCTGCAAGCCCAATTAAGCCGCTTCTTAAAATCTTGATGAGCAACCGAGTCTAAATATACGGCCGCCCTTGGGTGACCAGTACAGAAGGAACAAGCCTTCAGAATGAGGTTGGAGTTAATTGCCTTTAATACCGGGTTTGACTCGGCTCGCCGCGC
Source organism: Sardina pilchardus (assembly GCF_963854185.1). NCBI lineage: Eukaryota > Metazoa > Chordata > Actinopteri > Clupeiformes > Clupeidae > Sardina > Sardina pilchardus. Next base: position 11,282,978 of record NC_085008.1, read on the forward strand.
TAGCTGGTGTGGTGGTAATGACTCAGATTAGCCTGAGTGCAGCCTGCTTTTGCTTCACTGATGGCTCTGCCGATACAGGCTTGGGCTCAGTGATATCTCTTTCACAATACTTGCGTATTTTTTAGAGGTACGGAAAGAGAAAGAGAGGAGGAAAGAGAAGCGGTGAAGATTTCTCTGGTTTAAATTTGCTGAGGGTTTTGGAGTACTGTTACTCAGACACTAACAAACAACCACTGAGCTGGTTAGTATCTACACAGAAACATACAAATTGGACCTGCAGTGAATTATTCCTGAGTCTTTTATTGAGGAAGTGCATTTTAAAAATCCAGAATCCTTGTGTGTGGACTGGACACTAGGACTAAGCCAAAACGTAATCATTGACATCTGAGCTACAATTAGAGGCAGCAGTGCAATTTTCCTGTTAAAAACATAACGTTTAATGAACCAAATCATAATGGCTTCAGTCATCAATCTGTTTTTGTGAGAGGTGTGCATAGAGGAAAAGGACATTGCGTGAGATGGAGGGACAGTGACAGAGAGAAAGATAGATGTGAAATGAGAAGATGGGGGGATAGAGGATAGAAAGCGAGAAAGGAGAACAGAGGGAAATAGAGGAGAGAGACCCATGGGGCTAGAGCTGCAGTGGTGCTACATGCTCACACACACACACACACACACACACACACACACACACACACACGCACACACACCCTCTCTCTCTCTCTCTCCCTCTCTCTCTGCTTGATCCACAGCCAGATGAGATGAAAGGAGGCTGACTGATGCCTGCAGAGGCTCCTCGCCCTTCTGCTGCTGCTGCTGCTGCTGCTGCCACTGGAGATGGAGGAAGAAGAGCGGATGGGTGGAGACTGGACAGACACAGAGAGCTGCAGCAAACGGCACCGTCCAGGTATTTCCTGATTCACCTCAAACCGTAGGACACCCATCAGCCGGACTCACAGTCCTGCAACTTTAGACACACTTTTGTCCACAGATGCTCTCTTTGCATGATTGAAAATGTTATTTATGCTGTCTAATGCCTCACAACTGTCATCATCACGGCTTCTGCTTGAACGGAATGCTTCGTTCCCATCCCATCCCAGCCTCATTCTGATCCTCTGGGATGACACGCAAACTCAAGGGCAGAGCGTAGAACTGTCAGCGGCGCTTAATAGCTGCCCTCAAGCGTCCCCGGCGCTGTAATGTGCTACGCATGTGTCGGGAGAGCAGAGTTCAATTCATCTGCTGCAATCCTTGCTGCAGCTAACATCACTAAGAGGCCATTTTGCAGGGCCTGGGAATGGGGAAGTTAGGACACACACACACACACACACACACACACACACACACACACAGGCACAAATACACACACACACACACACACACACACACACACACACACACACACATACACACACACACACACACACACACACACACACACACAGGCACAGGCACAGGCACAGGCACAGGCACATAGGCACACACACACACACACACACAGGCACATAGGCACACACACACGCAGGCACACACAGGCACACACACACACACACACACAGAGATAAGACAGTTTCTTTGAAAAGATACCCTCTGTGGTGAGGGAAAAGTCAGTGGCCTTAGGGATAAACATGAATATTGCGGCACGGGCGGCAGCACTGTCCCCAGTCACCCCTCTGATGGCCATGGCTAGTGGAGCTGCTTGGCCGCTGTCTCCGCGCAGGGCTCGGCCATGCCAGACCAAGCTGTAATTTTGTGTGTGGTCAGGCCAGGGCGCGTGTGCCATTTCAGCCCTTTCCTGGCCCCAGTTAAACTTGGTAGGGCCACTTTAATTAGCAGACTCTGGCTCTCCAGGGAGGTGGGGATTTAGCCAGTGAGCTCTTTGCATATGGACTGACTGACCAGTCTACTTCAGTCTCATTTGGATTTATTCCTTGGCACAAGACTATCTAAAATGAAATGACATCAAATTGATTAAACAGTTAACAACCGATTCAAGGCAGTAAATCTAACAGAGTGAAGGTGTTGAAGGGCAAGGGAAACACAAATTAATAATAAGTGATTATTTGCAAAAAATCGAGGATACTGACACAGTGGTATGTGGTATATCCCACTGAAATTGAGTTGAATTCCGACCGAATCACTCAACGATCTGAGACGTTAATACTAACTCTTTTTGACACTTTTCATAGCTCATGCAGATTTTATTTCAAGGACAATTCACACCCTATTTTTTAAGATGAACGACTCCAGATAGCACATGTCCTTCACATAAGCGAAATAAAATGTGACAAACCGCATGTGCCACCCTATTAGTCATGATAGCACTGGAACATCAGTGTCATCTTAATGCGGATTCAAAATCCTTTATCTCCTGGATCACATCCACTTGGAAACATTTCCTAAACGACAGTGTTTAAATCCACCCTCACCCCGGCAACTCCGTCGACACGCTATTTGTTTGTGTGAAAATACATCATTACACGACTCTCACACAGAGTCTCTGGTTAGCAGCGCAGGATTTGTCTTAGAGGATTATTTCATTTGCATAATTTTAATTAGTCCGTGTATCCACAAAGCCACCTGGTTTAGGAAGATAAAGGACGGAGAAAAAAAAGTGACTCAGATTGGAATGGAACACCACCACATGAATACATTAGACAAGATCTGAGAGGCCGGGCATGCACAAAGACAACTGCCGTTACGGAACGTGTCCACGGCCCAGTTGATAAGACAAGAGATACAGAACGAGGAAGGTTTGACCGCTGCACGCGTCACATAGCAGAGGGACTGCGGTGTCTTCTGACGTGTGGTGTTTGGACACAACCTGGCAGAAGAGCTCAATTACTACTTTCATCATGAAATTCTATATCCTTGAATAATGAGAAACTAGCCCAACGGCTTGTCATCAGCACAGATAAGTGTGGAAAACCCTGGCGTTTATTTCTCCAAACTCCACTCGAGCGTATTTGGTTACTGGCATCTGACATCACAGGATAAGCTTTCAAGTGGGAATGCAAATGTAAACAATGTTTTGACACACAACTGAGCCTCAAATATGCATTCATTCATGAGTCAGTCTCAGGGCCTAGTTTGGATATCCCTGACACATGTGTCACCACAGCCCACACAAAGCCACTCCGCCCCCACGCACTCGCAGGCAGGAAGCGGTGGGGAATGACAGTCCCGGCCCCTAATGGATGACAGGCCCTTCACTTGGAAAAGCTCGGGGAGGAAAAAAAAGAATCCCTGAAGGATGTGTCAACTTTCTTTCTATTTGAACTGGGATTGCCTGGTGCTGTTTGGGGGAATGTTTGCTGAAAGATGATCCGACGCGCCGCGCTTCGTTAGCTACAGCAGTGGCTGTTCCGAAAGGAAGTTGCCCTTTGATCTTTCACCTTTAACCTGTGGCCTTCGCTGAGTGAAATTCCAGCACACAACCATGTGCAACAGGTTCACCTCTGTAACTCCACAGGAGCGTATGGTATGAGGAATGACATTCGCACATGAATCTGTCAGGAGACTGGTGGTTGCAGCCGATTTGGAGTTCCTGACTCTGAACCACAGATGCCATTATCGCTAAGGCTTGGGGCTACACACAGATTGGTCTTCGTTTCCTAATGCTGGTACCTGCAACCCAGTGTGCATCAGGATTTTAATAGGAGTGTTTGGGTGCGTGTGTGCAGAGTTTTGTGTCAGACCGGCTGAGGGGGCAGAGATAAGGAGCTGGAGGAGAGGAATGGCAAAAGTTGGTGACAGACACCCCTTCCGTCCTGGGTGAGAGATGACTCACTTCAAAAGAGGCCGCTCAGGCGCTAGCAGCGTTAGCTGGCTTTAATTTGAGCGAGCCACAATGGCAGGCATACATAATGAGGAGAGGAGCAGATGGGTGTGATTCCGACAGACATCATTAAATCATGAGCGACCAAGGCCCAGACAGAGGGAGGCCAGGAAGAGAGGGAAGAAAGTGCCTTTAAAAAACGGCGCCCACCAAAAAAAGATATCACTTTCCATGTGGAAAGGGGGATGAACAGGGGGTTAGAACCCTGGTAGTTTCCATGACAACCCCTTTCTGGGGCTCAGTATTACCAAATCTGCAACCTTCATTTTCCCCGACTCTTTCCAACATCAGCAGCAGTGGAGCTGGCTTTGAAGGCTAAGCCGATTCCCAGTTGAAGCCATTTCTATTTCTGTTTTTTTTTTTTTTTTTTTTTTAAAGAGCAAAGCAGCGGCTGGATGTGTGTGTGTTTTTTGATGCCAGGAGCTTGTGGTTTGCAGAGGAATAACAAATAACAATTACAATGCATGTCTGACGGTCTCCTGCAGGTTGATAATAATCCCTCTGGTCGATGGAGCAAGCCTATTTTCCAAAAATAGCCCCCTTTACGCAGACAGAAATCAAGGAACTGAACAAAGAACATTTGCAAGACTTGACAGCTTCCTCAGCTCCAACTATCCCATGAAACATTGAACAGAGATGTGTCAGATACCCACTCAGATGAGAGGCTAATTCATGCATCTGCAGTCCCCGAAATAGCCAGCCTGAAAATGAGGGTAGCACACTTCCATTCCAGTATTCATTAGTAAATTTGCCTGCTTGTGAATTATGAAGGACGCCGACTGCTGAGTGGATGTAAGGCAGCACTAATCTAACACAGATAATAAGTGGATGGGGAAATGACACTAATGCGAAGTGCCATCATTAGGATGGAGTGATGTGTCACAGTGTGCGGGAACAATGTCTGGCGCCACGCAGGAAGGCTTTGTTTTAAACAGTGCTGGACCGTGAGAATCAAATCCATCTGAATTTTTGCTAATCGTGGCAGATAATCACAGACTGGATCCGTCATGTTGTAACCCTCAAACAACTCGAGAAGAAGAGGCTTCTTTGTGGGCTGCTCTCTGTGGCTGCACAGTGCTCATGGCCAGAATGTGCACGCAAGGCCTCTACTCCACTAAAAGATTAATTTGTTATTGATTAGAAGAGTTGTTAGAACAAGCCAGTGAGTCTGGGGATGTTCTGAACCAGGCCAATCAAGTGGGACTGCATCTGTGTGCCCTTGCAGTGTTAGCCACATTGACATGTGGGAGTCACGTTGGATAAAAGTGTACAAGTATAAGGTGACCAGATGTCCGAGACCAAAACCGGGGACATAATCCCAAAAATGTGGAAGAAACAGGGACATTTTCAGTTTGACTATATCAATCTGATTGAAATACATACACGTTTTAACTTTAAAAAAAATAGGGACATAGGGAGTTTTTCTGTATTTTCTCGGGGACAGGCAACCAAAAATGGGTTTCCCTTGAAACTGGGGACGTCTGGTCATCCTAACAAAGTATATGCCATTCATAAGGTATAAACATTTCTTATAATGCCTATCGAAACACTGCTCAACTGTCAGTAGATGTATTTCACTGGGTGGCTATGCCTGGGAAACAGCAGAACACAATAGCAGACCAGTCTTTTACGAGTTGTTGTAAGCTTCAAACACTGACCTTCACCCTTAGAGTGTCTCGCGCTACAATCTGCCTTCAAATTTTCAGGATCCATTTAACATCTTGTAAATCATGCAAACAAACATGTGCAGGCACCGCAGTATTCTGCACGCACGCCCAACACTCTATATGCCGTAGCCTGCAACTCACTTTATGACGATAATGCAGGACTATTGCACAAGTAGGGTTATAGTTAGAAGTGGGACATATCGTGTGGTCAGCAATCCACTCAAAGTTATGTAGCCTGCTCTGTTAGTGGACAGATTTAGGCTAGAACTTGTTATTACAATCAATGGATCAAAACCGCAATGGTATACTGTGCCACTGGACTTAGGTCAACTCTAGTTGTTATTGCAGAGGTCAGAGTATGACAGACATTTTGAGGTATTTATATAAGGTGTGGTGTGTGAATGTGGGCAGTGTTGACAGGTGTTGACAGGTAGAACAAACTTGACCAGCTGCATTAAAACGAACAATTCAGCTTTTTAAACACAATTCAACACTCTTCCATACTGTATTTCAGCTCATTCTGTGTAACCACATGGAACTAAAGAAAGTGCTAGAATGACTACTTCTGAAATATGAACTGAACAAAACACATACATCAAGATGCCAACATCATAGAATAACAGTTTTCATTACAACCCACAGGAACTTGTGGAACTTGCTAAACTGAGACATAAACAACTTTGCCCCGGTGACTAACACAAAACCTGACACTTACCCATGAGGGAAACCGGCAAGCACACAACAAAGGGACCATTTGGACCCACAATTAATAGCTATTGAGATAATGATTAATAATTTTAATTGGGTTAGAGACTATTAAATTGATCCCAAATGTTTGCCTGTAAATGTATGTTTTCTCTATTAATCCACAGACTGTAGACAAGTCAAGACATACAGCTCACTCCCACTTCCAATGAAAGAGCTCAACAGAAGGATGTCTGATAGACCGTGTGTTCTCTCCACCGCCCTGGACAAGGAACTCCGAGTCAGACATTCACATGTTTATGATTCAGACATTCAGACATTATGGCTGTAATCTGTTGCCTCCCAGCCTGATCGTGTCAGTGCCGTCTCTAAACACACAAAGGCATATGACATTGGCCAGAAAGAGAGAGAGAGAGAGAGAGAGAGAGAGAGAGAGAAAGAGAAAGAGAGAGAGATTGATCTGTGAGCCATAAACTTCGTCTCCACTCCAGTCTCCACTCTGGCCCCCAGTCCCGGCCCCGGTCTCTCGTTCTTGCCCCAGGGTTAGAACCCTCGCAGTCGGGAGGAATTTGGTGCACTGAGTGGAAACAGACATGGAGGTGCATGGGGACACAGGAAGAGAAAGAGAGAGAAAGAGAGAGGGAGAGAGAGAGAGAGAGAGAGAGAGAGGAGGGGTGTGGGGGAGACCCACTCCATTCTACAAGGGAGTCACATGAAAGAAATGAAGGAACAGAGAGAAATAGAGGGAGGTGGATAACATGAGGCAGAGGGGGAAAATAGAGAGTCAGGAGTAAGAGACTGGGAGATGGAGAGCTGCACTGCACTGCACTGCCATGCTCCATGTGGAACACATTAAGCTGCATTACGCTGGCATTCGGGCTCTGAGGCAGGAGATGGCTGCGTTCTCCTCCGAGAGGCTCGAGGCCCGTAATCCAACCCAGTGCTTAACCAGCCAGATAACCAGAGCCCCTGCAGAGAAAACGACATGGCCCTAACCACACGCCTGCACCAGAGCACAGGCAAGTACATAAAATACTCCGCTGAAGATCCAGAAAATCGCTCTGCTTCAAAATAAATGGCTGAGGATTGTCTGAATAACAAGTAAAAGAGCATTTCAGAAGATCTGAGCAGAGTGTTTATGAACATGTTTTTCTTGGCTTCTAATCGGCAGTTAATAAAGCATGTTATCCTAAATGGAGAGGAGAGCATGGGGCCTCTCTAGTATTTTCTCCCTACTTTTGGTCTTTTGGGAAACTTGTCTAAGCTATCTCTATTCTAAAGAGCAACACATTTGTTGCTTGCCTATTCATGACTTAATAAGTTAAACATAGACCCTAAGTGACATTGTTCTTTGGCTTTGGCAATAAACTGCCAACCACTTTTAACGCCAAATTGGAAATTCCTGTGGCAGCAACTGCTGCATTGTTCATTAACCCACAGCTTTTATTGTGAATGCCTGTTGACTTGCAAAGTGGAGGCAGAAAGCAGGACAGGTTGTTCAGTCCAGCAGCAGCACCCAACCCAGATGGTGCCCTTCATTAGGGCTATGCAATTAATCAAATGAATCGATTAAGTAAGAGATAATGTATAGAACGCCGGTCAAATAACATAATTGAAATATGATGATTATTTTGCTACATTCAGTTTCATAACAATGCTCTCCTTTTGTCTTTAGTTGTCGTGTGCATTATCTTTTTACATGTATTTTTTCCAGTTGGATTATATTTAAAAGTAAGCAGCTCTACCCTCCATGACTAACTTTTTACACTTTGATCATTTCATCATTTGCCTGATGAAGACCTAGTGGGGTCAAAACATTGCTTTTTTAAAAAAAACATTAAATGAGCGCTAAAAGCAGTGTTGCGGACATTACATTCTTTAGTATTGTACCTTTACCCTCAGCAGCTCTAGCCTCCATGACTGCCTTCACCCTCACACATACCAGACAGGGCAGATTAAGGCATGTGCTGGGGGTGCGGTCACATGGAGCAGATTTCCTCCGAGCGGCCCTGACCCCGTTCCTTAAGTTTGCTCGGCCGTAAGCCCCGCTCGAGTTAAAAGGGAATCGAAAACAAAAGTCGAGACGCCAAAGTGCTCATGCATGAAGCAGCGGCTGGCTCATGGCCAGCGTTGAACCATTTACGTTTATTAACCTGAATGCCGTTTCAGTCCAAATCCATACAGGTGCTTGGTCCAGAGGCCCACAGACCCATGAAGAGAAGTTACTCCACCACCGCTTAACCGGCATGTTGTAATAGTGTTACACATGACTATGTCTACGGGCAAACTACAAACCTTTATGTGAGTATATGAGTATCTGCCTGCTAAGTGTGTGTAGTAATTGCCCTGTCTCATCACAAGCGTATAGACTTAGAACGCACTGGGATTCCTGTCAGTATATGGGTGTTAAACCTTGAAACTTGATTTGTTCGTATGGCCTGTTCTCTCATGGTGCGACATGGTTGCTTCTCTGACTGCTGTTGGTTTAATAAGATCTGTAAGGATTATTGGCTTCTTAGCCCTCTAGCTTTATTACTCTCAGCGAGACGTAAAGTCTCGGTTAATGCCCTATCCATGGCCTGAAGACGTGGAAGGTAATGGATTCTAAACATAATGCCATAGGGCTAAGAAAGATCAAGAGGGAGTGAGTAAGTGTAATCGAAACAGAGAGAGAGAGAGAGAGAGAGAGACAAAGAGAGATGGATGGATAGAGGGAGGGAAGGAGAGAGTGTGCATGAGTGTGCATCATCCTGCCTGTACAAAGTGTTAGTTCACCCTCGATTGTATTCTAAATCACATCCATATTGCTCTGGATATCAAAGCTTCAGTGAGATGACCAGAGGCACCCTACAAGCTGACCTCTACTACATGGCACCAGGAGTGAGATGAGCACTGAAGAAACTCAGACTGATTTTTGAATGGCATGCATCTATCCCCAGGCTGGGCAACGTCATAGCGCCATCATGCCACATCGGATATTTGGAAATTCCAACCTCCGAGAGAGGAAAAATGACTTGAACACAAAGTCGGGTTGGATTTTTTGCTCGGAAACTCGTGCGGAAGTCTTGATATCTGACTTGACATCATTATCATAATCTGCGACCACGGTGGCCTCCCTTGCAACAACACAAGAGGCGAATCTTACTCTTATTACAAATAGGCAAGGTCATTTATCACTAAATCAACACTACAAATAGAAACACTCGCCCGAGACGTTTTCCTTCTTTCTCAACCATAGTCCGCAATTCTAATAACTTATTTATGGATTTACTGGATTTGTTTTCTGAGTCATGAGCGCAGTTCAGAACAGTTTTTTTCGAAGGTCGGGAATTTTGAAGTCGGGAGTTCCGAGTTTTTTGCTTGGCGTGAAGGCAATAAAATGTTGCATTCCATTTGTATCGTCGGAGTTGGAAAGTGGTCAATTTCCCAGCTGCCTTGCGTCATTTCACCAAGACACGCCTCCTTTTGGTCGTAAAATCAACTGTCCCTCTCGAGGCTCCTGAGAGTACACTGAAGAGAACGAGGAGAACTTTACGACTTGACAAACAAAGATGGCCCTCGCCACGCCAAGCACTCTAATCGTGATACTACTTCATTATTTGGAATGCATTTCAGTGCACACTTAGCCTGGGTGTTCCTATCCTGCCTTGAAGGCAACAGTAGTCGCCACTACTGACCATTTATAAACTGTGAAAGGACATAGCTAGGCACAGCAGTGGCCATAGGCTATATTTGAGTGGAGCTGGCAAACGATCATTGAGAGCTAAACGTGTACATACAATGCTTTTAAAGTGACAGTGCAACATTTATAAATGAGTGAAACAGCATCAAATTAGAAATTATATTGTACAACAAAATTAATGATTAGAAATAAGTATTGTACAACAAAACATTATTATCATTATTATAATTTAAATGATATAAAATGGTATATGCATTGGCCCACTGGCCAATTTTCAAACCCCAATGTGGCCCTAGAGCCAAAAGGTTTGCCCACCCCTGATCAATCTTGTCTATTCTCAACTGAGGCAAATGATTAAAAAGCAATTAACAGAACCTGCTCGGGTGGTGGTATACTGCAATGTGTCCTCTCATAAAAACAAACGTTTCATCCTTCTGACTGTTTTTTATGACCCCCACAAGAATTCACCCTTTTGTGAGTACAGCCGAGGATAATCTGGTATGAATCATCCGAAATCGAGTTTTGCTGTGATGTCTCAGAGACGTGTTCTAAGCGTAACCGTGATTCATAAAAGACGATCCTTTAATCCTCTCTCTTGGCTCCGAGACTCCATTCATCTGCTGTCCGCCTACAGCGCCTCAGCCCAGCCCAGCCCAGCCCAGCCCAGCCATTGGGCAGTCTGCCTGATGGGCTCGGTGCTCCTGCCAGGTGTCTGCTAGAACATCACTCGACCTCTGACGGCAGAATGGACACAGGATATGTGGAATGCAGAGACCACGACTTGTCCTCTGAAGGGACCACCGGGACTGGTCACATGTGTAGTCACTGACCTTTAACCCCTCCAGCTGACCCTAACACAGCCGTCCCAATGTCTGCCACGTCTGGATAAACGCGTAGCCCCTTCTCGGTGTCCCATTCTGCGGAGAGAGGTCTGTCCAGATCTGTTGTCGGGGAGACAAAGCACAACAGAGGCCCCCCTAGCCAGATCAGATGACCTCATTATGTAATCTCTCAGAAGGACATCCACACACACATACCCTCAGCAGGGCTTGGACCTGCCAAATGAAACAGATAAAAACACTATGAATACACCCGTGTTTGTTTGTGTCGGTCTGCTCCACTTTCGTCCCTGTAACAGCCATTTCCAGACCGTTTAACAGAGAGGCGTCAGATGTTAGCGTCCAGTGTAACCAGAGAGATGGCCGTGCGTGCGTGCGGTGGGGGCCCCGGAGAGAGAGAGCGTAAGTGGGGAGAGATGGGCCACTTGAGTCAGTGGGTTAACAGTACAGACGAGGCGTCCAAGGTCAGAGCTCAGCGGCCGCACAATGCGGCTCTTTCTCCAGGGGTCAAATGGCTGTCGTCCTCCCTTCAATAACAATTCACCCGCCTCCGACAATCGGACGTCTGTTTGAGTCACGGCCAACACGAGGAGGAGAGGAGAGGAGAGGGACGGGGAGGGAAAGAGAGGAAAGAAGAGACAGAGAGAGAGAGAGAGAGAGAGAGAGATAAAGAGGGGGAGTGTAAAGGAGAGAAAGACAGAGTGAAAGTGAGAAGGAGAGATGGACAGAGGGGTAGAGAAAAGTGAAGTCTCAGTTTAAGCCGACCTGTAACTTAACACTGCTCTTGGTTTGTGTGGCTTTTGCCCTTTGTGCAGGTATGTCAGCAAACACAAACACAAACAGACACACACACACACACACACACACACACACACACATGCCAGTGAGTCAAACTGGTTCTCCTGACCTCAAGTCTCTCAATGGACCATCATGCAAAGTGTTGGGACACAAAGTAGAAACTTAACTTGAGTTTCTAGAATAGATATTTCTTTTTCTGTACCTGGTTGTACCTGGATTCATTGAACGCAAAGGCATAAGAGAGATGTTAGCTATAACAATATGATACAATATTTCCACACCTAATTCTTCCTTTTCAAAACTACATGTTTTCTGTCCTTTGTTTCTCTTCACTTCTGTCAGCCCTTCATCTACCCATCTTTCTCTCTTTCTCTATCTGTCCATCCACCCCCTCTTGCCCCTGGCCTTTCTGTCGCACTCCTCCCTTCTCTCCTCTGGTTTCAAAGCCTTTGAGTTGCTGTTTATGACAGGTCTAGCTACTGAATGCAGGGAGGACTTGTGGGGTTGTTTAGAGTTCATCTGCAGTGTAGCACTGTGAACCATGAGCTAGAGTTCACAAATGACCATTCACCATCACACATACAGACATACATACACACACACAGTGTTGGGAAAGTTCATGTTCAGTTCATCGTTCACAAATTTTAAAATGAACTAGTTCAGTTCATAGTTCATAATTCCAAATTTTGAACTAAGTTCACAGCTCCAAAAAATGAACTAGTTCAGTTCTTTTTTCAAAATGTTGCCAATTATACTCTCTTAAACTGTGAAAAGCTACCCGTGTGCTTCAGTTCCATGTACTGCTGTAAATTCATAGATGACATGGCTGATGTATGATTCTTACTTGCGCATTTCACAAACTAACAAGACCCTGTTCCACACTAAACGGATTGTTCATTACTGTAAATACCCAATGACTTAACTACATGCAATACACATTAAGGCTGACTTCAATTCTCTGTGCATACGTCTTGAGGCACCGAAGTAGTTTAGTAGAGATTACAATTTCAAATAAAACACACACGACTACATAGGATGCATTACTTGTGAAAACATAAAAAAATTTTTATTAGTAGCCTGCAGGACAGGTAATCTAATATTATACTGCATTAACATCAACTCGCATGGAATTATGGGAACACTCAATGCGCTGAAACCTCTTCAACCCTCTGCTGAAACTGCAAACGTAGATTGCTTGCTTATAAACTCGCACTGCGCAGAAACAAAACTTCATTTAGCCTAACTTATTTAACCGTGCAGAAACCAAATCAAATCATTAATAGCCTATGCATACAATCCCCAATATGCGTGAATTAGGCCGTGAGCCTTTCGTTGTGCAAAATCGCTAACGATGTTCCCAATGCTGACTCGGACATACACACACACACACACACACACACACACACACACACACACACACACGCACACACACACACACACACAGAGGAACACACATATGCACAAAGACAGAAAAATAGAGAGAGAGGATTTTAAAAGGCTCCAGGGATATAGTGCAGAGAGCCTGCTGCAGCCCTAAGTCACGTAGGCCAACCAGTGTGCTGGGAAAGCCCCTTCTATTCTCCAGAGGAGAGGGAGACACCAGCGTCATCTGCTCACCTGCCAAAACCCAGCTGGGCCTTGGAGCAGGACACACACCCAGGGGAGCTGCTGGTGAAGACCAGGTACACACACACACACACACACACACACACACACACACACACACAACCACATTAGTCACACTTGTCAATTACTCACACACGGAAAGGCATCTCCACTTTCCTGTTTGTCCATAGCGGAAAGGATGAAAGAGGAGAGGACATGCTGGCCTCTCCAGTATTCACTGAATGTGTGTGTTATTTACATACAACAGGGCCTAGCACAGCGTGTAAGTGTGTGTGTGTGTGTGTGTGTGTGTGTGTGTATGTGAGAGTGAGTGAGTGTGCACGTAGGTTTTTCAGAGAGAGAGGAAAACCATGACTATGTACAGAGGAAAACCATGACTATGTACAGACTCAGTGAGCACAGTCTCTCCATTGAAAAAGGCAGACACAGGCAGACCCGGCTGCCCAGAGAGGAGAGGCTGTGTTCACACTGCAGCTTGGGGGCCGTGGAGATAGAGCTCCACTTCTTAGCGGAATGCCCAAAATATGAGGAAATACGGACATTATTATTCAATAAATTAAATTCAACCCTCCCTGAGTTTCTAACCTGGTCAAATGAAGATAAACTTCCTTACATCCTCGAAGAGAATAAAGATGTGGCCATTCTAGCTGCAAAATTTGTAGCAGCCTGCCACAACCTGAGGGACAGCCAGTGAGGCCACAAACACCAACAATGGTGTATATTTGTTATTATTATTATAAGAATTGTTGTTTTACTTTTATGTCTTTTTTTTTTTCTCAAATGTGTTTTATTGAGCACTCAAGATATAGGTACAATCATTAATACATTTCAGGCTCTTTTTTTGCTTACAAGTATACTCACAAAGTCGAAGAGGATATTGTAGTTTTACTTTTATGTCTTCTATGTCCACTTGTATGTCCCCTTATGCATTAATTCCACAATTCTGTTAAACATTTATTTATTGTGTACATGTAACTGAGCTTTGGCAATATTGTTCATGAAACTTTCATGCCAATAAAGCTTTATTGAATTGAATTGAAATTGAGAGTGGGAGAGAGAGAGAGACAGAGAGAAGGAGGGATGATCACGAGAGGTGTTGTTGGTTCCGTGGCATGAATGCCATTCCCTGCATGTCACACACTCCGCAGCATCTGCTTCTCTTTATGAAAATGCAGCTCTGGTGCAGCACTCAAGATTTAATAATGCCAAGATCTGCTGCTCCCGCTCGCTCAGATTCCTTGCTTTATCCATCCCACTCTCTCTGTCTCTCTCTCTCTTTTTCTCTGTTTCTCCC
>NC_085008.1:11299926-11317426 GCF_963854185.1 Sardina pilchardus
AGTCCAGCAGACACCATTTCTGGGCTTTGAAGTGCAAATCAAAAGGCCCCAATTAAAAGCACATTTCCATGTTCCTTCCCAAAAACAACTTTAAACAGGAGAGACAGAAGGCACACCTTATCTCATCACAGACCTTCACAGGGCTTTCTGTTTAGGTAGAATCACAACACACACACACACACACACACACACACACACACACACACACACACACACACACACACACACACACACACACACGAACACACACGCACACTCACACGCACTAACCCCCTTTCTAGCCTAGTATATTAAAATTTCCACTCTTTCTTTAAACTTTAATGATTGTATCAAAACAAACCTTCAAGACGCACCCCAGCCATTGATTAACCCCTAAAAACTAAAAACCTCTAAAACAAAGTTTGTGAAAGATATATATCATGTTTTTTCATGAAAAATCCCTTTACAGAATATCAGAGAACCACTGAACTAGCATACTGTCCATCAAAGGCAGAAATACTTTGTCATGGTGATTATGGCTTATTTTGCCCATGGTATGTCTTACGGTAATGGACATGTTCAAAAGGTTAGAAAGTTATTTTTTGCCAGAGTGGGTCTTTATTAAAACTCATTACATTCAAATAGCTTCAGATTTAGGTAATAAAACTGTTTTCACAGTGCTCAGCATATTATGCATCAAGGAAGACCAAGCCAGGTAGCTTTGCATTACTCCTCAACCTGATGTGGATGCAGGGCAATGTCAGTATACTGCCCTCTTGTGGTTTAAAAAAACACACACTGTAATTTGTGATGGCATGATAAATCATAATTCACTCCACACATGAGACTGATCTCTGATCTTTGTTGAATTTTTTTAATTAAAAACATATTTTAATGCTAATTAATGCTTTTGGTAGGAATGGACAGTTCAGTTCACATAATTGATTCCAGACAGGTGTCTTTCAGAAGTCTGGATAACTTCACTCATCACTCATCTCCTTTAATAGTTGATTTGCATTGAGAGATGATCTTATGGAAAGTACCCCATGCCAATCTCGAGGTATGGTGAAGGGTATGTGATGATGTAGGGCTATATTAATTCCAAAGGCCCAGGGAACTTTATCAGGATGCATAGTATACTGGATACATGAAATAACCGGCCTTTAATTATATATATAAATATTAATAATATAAAAAAATCTGCCTGGTTCTATGGGAATTTAACATAGCGGTGCCCAAACTTATGCAACATGTATTTTAAGGAAGAATATTTATTTATTGTATTTATTGTATTATGATACATTCTTCGTTCACAAAGAAAACTGTTTAGGTGTCCTTAATTGACAGATTTTTATTCATTTTTTGATTAAGATAATTGTTAAAAAGATCATTTTTTATTCCTCTTCTTAGTCAACTTTAGCATGGGTGCCCAAACTTTAACAAACCACGTAGGTGGCTGAAGGCTGGTCTCACACATGGCCCAGTAACTTACACTGAAGTAGACCTGTCAAGTACCATGAGGTCAACTCACCTCCTGTTCAGCAAACTGTTTGCAAACTCAAAGATTGTTTGGGGGTTTTCTATTAGCTACAGGGACAGTTGTCTTGGCTCATGGACAAAAATAAAATGGAAACTAAAATGTGAATGACTTTAAATGTGGGGGCAGATTACAGTTGCCCTCTCAAGGAGCTTAATATCACTGTCTCTGGTTAGAAGAAGAGAATATTTGTCTACATAAGAGTGACATGACACTGTCACGAACATGTCATACACATTATAAAAAAGTCATAAACATTTATGACATAAAGCTTCTGGCATTAAGTGCCATTCAGTTTTTGTGATGAGAAGTTAGGGTTCATGTGTCATGACAGTGTCATGTCACTCTTATACTTTCAAGTGAAGAGTTACCAAATATTTTAATTACATGCAAGTGGATAGGTAGCCTACTCTGAAAGATACTATGGGTGCCTCTCTCATTTGGTCTATTATACACCCTCCCTTCCTTCCTCGATTCTCGTCCTCACGGAGCTAGATAAAGAATGATGGTGCGCCAACAATGGGATAGTCTATCCAGTGTTAGTTATAGATCAGTGGGAACGAGCCTCGAGGACCGAGCATCAAGGATCGAGGAGAGAGTTTGAGAGCCACCCATTGTATAAATCTGAAAGCATCCACATTACAAGCACACTGCTGGAAAGCACAGCACAAATGACTCCAAGAAGAAAGAGAAAGTCATTAAAAAACTATAAAACAAAAATAGAACCACACACACACACACACACACACACACACACACACACACTAAAAACAAACAAACAACCAACAACAACAACAAAAAAAACATTGGAATACACACCTCCTTGCCCAGGACAGAACATAGCTGACCCTCTTAGCTGTTCACCAGAGTAAAGCAACTGGTGCCATCTAGTGGTTACAAAGTGCAATCAACAGGTGAAGTAGGCCTTAAAATGCACTGTTTTGCAGAGGCAAAAGAATAATTACAGAAAACCAAAATATGACAAACAATGAAATTTAATTATGATTTTGCAATACAAAACATTTGTGCAAATATCCTCTCACAAGTACCAAAAAAAAAAAAAAAAATGGACAAAACAATCAAGGCCTCTTGGTCAATAAACGTGGCTGTAAACCTTTTCATATAGAGCCGGCTGAAAAGGCAGCTCATTCTTCAAAGGTCTGCTCCTCTACATTAAAAGGCACCTCAGGTAAAACAGCCCACTGAAAAATCTCCAGTACCAAGATTCACAGTCTCTGTGTTTTTAAGTGGTTTTTGAACTGGGATATACATCATTTACATGTAAATAACAGATGATATCTGTATAAAACTTCAGATACCTAGGTAGGTAACATTGTAGTTATAAAAATAAAAGGTTGAAGTGAAGGTGTAAAATGCAAAAAAAAAAGGAACTTAGGGAACTCATCTTGCATTGCGTAGCAGAACACAACCTTGATCCGATCCTAACTCTCGTAGATGTGGCTAGACTGAACAGAATTGATTGGAACATCATTAAATTCACTAAGTACCCTGAAAAGGTGAATGATTGTCTTGAACTCATGGCAAGGTGGTGTCTTTGTACTAAACAGTTGCATAGCAACAAAACACATTCAAATAGTGACTCTTAGCTGCTTAATCCTGGTCAATGTGAGTGCTTAGCTTAAACAAGTGACCTTTCCCAGTCTACTCCTGCACTGTGTGTGAAGCTCTTTGTGCAGTCTTTTGCAGATCATTTCTCAAATGCCTCCAGAAAATATCTACGGCTGATTCATTTGTAGGAAGCCTGAGGCCTCATGTCGAGTCCCAGCTCTTCTATATATATACAGGGTGTCCATGTGAGGTTCTGTCCTTCACTGAGACTCTGTAGAGTGTGTGTGTGTGTGTGTGTGTGTGTGTGTGTGTGTGTGTGTGTGTGTGTGTGTGTGTGTGTGTGTGTGTGTGTGTGTGTGTGTGTGTGTGTGTGTGTGTGTGTGTGTGCAGGTGGGCTGGTGACGGTGGTGGGAGTGTGTGTAGTTGGGCGGTACGTGTCTGCTGTAGTCCTGGCCAGAGCTGACCAGTCTTATTAAACACCTGTGTGCTCGCACTTCTCCTGAGCTCAAATCCATAGGCACTGTGGTGAATGTGTGTGTGTGCTGTGTGTGTGGAGTTATAGGGAGCCATAGGGCTCTCAGTCTGGATCTCTCTTTGCGTGTGTGTGTGTGTGTGTGTGTGTGTGTGTGTGTGTGTGTGTGTGTGTGTGTGTGTGTGTGTGTGTGTGTGTGTGTGTGTGTGTGTGTGTGTGTGTGCGTGCGTGCGTGCGTGCATGCGTGTGTGTGTGTGTGCCAGATACAGTCCTCAGAACTCAGCAGAGGGTGCGCGGCAGTAATATTGAATAATGCTCGTCCATAAACATTCCCACACAGCCCTTTCGCTGAGGTTTTCACTCTGGAGCCCGGGAGCTTTTCATTACAAGCGTCTTTGCTCTCTCATCCGGAGGGGTTGGCCCTTTAAGACCGGGCCGCTGTGGCTGCCAGAAGCTCACCCACGGCGCTTTGAAGTCCATCACTCAACTCCAGGAAGGCTTTAAGCTCCTGCTGTAGCAAAGAGGAGATGACACTGAACTAAAGATGGAGAAAGACAGAGAGAGATAGGGAGGGAGAGAGAGAGGGAGAGAAAGGGGGAGTGTGTGAGACAAAGCATGCTGATGCAAGCTTGAGACAGAGTCAAAAATCGACCACACTCCTCTCCCAAGGTCCTTTCTCTTTTAACAGAAAAAAAGAAACAGCACCGGGGTCCTCAAGGTCACTGGCTTGAGTTGGGGCAGGGGAGGGATGTGGAGTGTGTGGGTGTGTGTGTGTGTGTGTGTGTGTGTGTGTGTGTGTGTGTGTTTGGGGGGACGGCAGCCTCTGAGACAGCAGGGACGGGGAGGGAGTCCAGAGCCCTGCCGAGGCACCACACCACACCACACCACACCGGCGTCTGTTTCAGCTTTTGTGTCCTGCTTTTTCGCATTTTGTCTCCCAATGGAAAAAAAAACAAACAAAAAAAAACGTCTAAGAATATAAATCTTTCATTCAGGAGTATTTTTTTTTTTAACCTATTTACAAAAAGCAAGTTTAAAAATATTAATAATTATAATCTTTCTTACAAGAAACAGGAAAATAACAAAAAAAAGAAAAACAAAGCAATGAAAAGGCAAAAGGCGCTGTGTGTGTGGGTGTATTTACAGGTCTGCGTGGATGACGGACTCGCTGTACATGAGTCTGTTGGATTCGGCCAGCAGTGCCGCCTGGGACGGGTCCATGTGCACCTGCTTCTGGGCCAGGTGTCCGTACATGGGCATGGGGCCGCCGCCGGGCATGGTGCCCATGGGCGCCAGCGTGACGCAGTGGGAGAGCAGCGGCGTGCTGGCGTCGTGGTTGGAGCCCGTGGAGGGCACGCTGGTCACGTGGCCCGTGCTGGTGGAGCCGCTGGCGCTGCTCGGCGAGCGGCTCTTGGGCGGCGGGCAGTGCTGGACCGCGCGCGACGTCACGGCCTGGGGCGGGTGCCCGGCGGCGGCGTGGGTGAAGTGGGCGGCGTGGGGGAAGGCGGCGTAGCCCGGCGGGATGGGGTAGCCGTTGACCGGGATGAAGCGCTGGCCCTGGGCCATGGGCGCCGCCACGAAGCCCGCGATCTGCCCCGGCGCCAGGCCCTGAGCGGCCGCCGCCGCCGCCGCCGCCTGGTAGAGGTAGCCGGCGTAGCGTGGGGGGCCCGGCGGGCCCGACAGGTTGCTGACCGGGCTGGCGCTCAGCGAGGTGGTCTGCGTGGTGGCGTTGCCCGCCGACGGCGTGCTGGAGCTGGCGTGCGACGACGACAGGCCCTCCCAGGCGCGCAGGCGCCCGTGCAGGTCCTTGAAGCGCGGGCGGCGCGCCGGGCCCTCGTGCCAGCACTCGGTCATCAGCGCGTAGACGCGCGGCGGGCAGTCCTCGGGGCACGGCAGCAGCTGGCGCTTGCGCACCATCTCCATCACCTCCTGGTTGCCGCAGCCGTAGTAGGGCTGCAGGCCGAAGCTGAAGATCTCCCACAGCAGCACGCCGAAGGACCAGACGTCCGAGTCGGTGCTGAACTTGCCGTAGGCGATGGCCTCGGGCGGCATCCAGCGGATGGGCAGCAGGGCGTTGGGCTGCACGCGGTAGTAGTCGGAGGCGTAGAGCTCGCGCGACAGCCCCAGGTCCGAGATCTTGACGTGCAGCTGCTCGCCCACCAGCACGTTGCGCGCCGCCAGGTCCTTGTGCACCATGAAGTGGGCGGCCAGGTACTCCATGCCGGCCGCCAC
Organism: Sardina pilchardus; assembly: GCF_963854185.1. Lineage (NCBI taxonomy): Eukaryota > Metazoa > Chordata > Actinopteri > Clupeiformes > Clupeidae > Sardina > Sardina pilchardus. Next base: position 11,305,716 of record NC_085008.1, read on the forward strand.
CTGCGCGGCCAGGTGCAGGAAGTCGCCGCGGTCCAGGCCCGAGCGCGCCGTGCCCGTGCCCGTGCCGCCGCCGCCGCCGCCGTCCTCGTCCGAGCTGCAGCCCACGTCCGAGTGCGGCGAGCGCATGACCAGGAACTCGTGCAGGTCGCCGCGCGGCAGGAACTCGAAGAGCATGCAGACCGGCTGCTCCTGGCTGACCACGCCCAGCAGGCACGCCACGTTGGGGTGCTGCAACTCGGCCATGCGCGCCCCCTCCGCCTGCCAGTCCGCCCACTGGCCCGCGCCCGAGAAGTCCTTCAGCGTCTTGATGGCCACCAGCTGCGCGTGCTCCATGCCCGGCAGGTACAGGTGGCCCTTGTACACCTTGCCGAAGCCGCACTCGCCCAGCTCCTCCATGAAGCGCACCGCCGACAGGGGCAGCTCCTTGGCCTTGCTCTGAGAGAGAGGGACAGAGAAGGAGAGGAGAGAAGAGAGGAGAAAGAACAGATACATGGAGGAGAAGTGATGAAAGAGAGAGTCAATACAGAGACACAGGGAGAGGTAGACATGTAGTGAAAAAGAGGGGGATGGTGAGAAAGAAGAAGAGAGACAAATTGAGAACAAGTGGTTACTTTCTCCTCCATTCTCACATGCGGCTTTACTAGACAACACGTCCCAGTGTATAAGCAAGGTGCGAATTGCACAAGTATTGATCCATCATTGGAGAAGTAGGCGCTGTTTTCTCATCGCCCTGAGACACACAAGCCCAGATGCTGCTGCCTGATGAGGAGTGAGGCCGAGGAGGGCTGAATAAAAGCAGTGCCTAAGGAGAGCCCTGTCTGCCAGACACAACATTCCCTCGGCTATTGATCATATTGACCACACGCTCTGTGAGTGGCCCCTCTGAGTGGTTTTCTGAGGGCTGGAACACACACACACACACACACACACACACACACACACACACACACACAGCGCTCTCCACAGCTCTCCAGGGGGCAGCAGGCCCTTCACTGCCCCAGGAGAGCGCTCTGATCTCGGGCCCTCGGGCTGACCCCTGACCTCAGCCGCTGACCTCAGAGCCCTTTGATGTCAATCCTCCCAGGCCCCTCCGCACCTTTACAGCAGCCTCCATGCCCCGAGGCCTCCAACCACCTGACAGGACGGTGCCTCCATGCTTCAACATGGTGGAGCACTTCACAGGGTGTGGATTACTACTGGATGTCAGGCCACTTAAATGTCACAGTTGGACTGAAACAGATATACACGATACAGATACAACTTTTACAAAGCAAACAGTTACAGCACAGTTATGTAGCAAAACAAATCTAGTGTAGAATGCATTAATGCCTAATAGCGGATGAGAGCTTCATGCATTTTAGAACCGTGTAATGTAAGTGTAAGGCCCAGACCTCACCGGGTCTACAACTGAAGTGATTTGTTAGCAAAGAGAAAAAATAGTTTTAGATGACTGGTCTATTTTTTTACTATTGACTGTGATGTCTGGTGTAGTCAGTTCCATTGATTATAGTGGAAGGCTATTGTTACAGCAGACGCTACACGAACAGTTCAGTTATGTGTCCAGAGTAGCCTCCCTGTAACAAGGTCATGAACTAACATGTGTGGATTCTTAAAAGCACGCCACAAAGATATTATCTACATTGAAATCATGTTTAGAATACATTTATGCCTAAATAGCATTCCAGGTATCCATCATTGTTGAATCCTTCATGACGCATACCCGGCTCCATTTGTCAAGCGTTTCACTGAATTCACCGAATAGTTCTCTCTCTCTCTATTATTTCCACAGCGGCGTCTGTTGTGCAGTTATCTGTTTCTTCGCAGAAATAAGGGATGGGTTTGGACCCACGCTGGAGAACAGAGAGCAGATTCATCTCTGTGCTGACAGTGTGTTTTCATTTCACGTGGGGGCCACAAGCTTTCATATTCTCTTATCTGATGGGGCTTGAGAAAGCGCTGCTCCTTCAAATATGCTGGGATAATCCAACAGGGTGTTACGGGCACAGAAGAATGAGGAGGGGGAGAAAGAGGAGGAGGAGAAGAGAGAGAGAGAGAAAGTGAAGAGATAAGAGCAACACTCTGAAGAAGAAGGGAGATGAAATTCCTGGGAGAAGCCTCAGAGGGGCAGCCAGCGGGGAGAGGGGGAGGAGAAGAGAGAGAGGGAGGGAAAGAGGGAGAGAGAGGGAAGAGAGGGAGAGAGAGAGGAAGGGAGAGAGGGAATGTCATTGAGATGAACAGATGGTTTGTGTTTAAAGGCAGACCCGCCCTGAGGCCTCGCCACAGCTCTTCCCTCACCTCAGCCACCAGCCGGAATGGTGACCTCCCCGTGACCCCTCTCTAACCCCCGACCTCTGGGCCACCTCCGCTGGGTTACAGTCATCCGCATGGGAGAGGAAGCGACCAGATAACCATCTCCCCCACTTAATGACTGTCTTTTTTAGGATTTAACCAAACATGCCACACTTGCGTGACCTGCCAGCTTCGCTAGCTTGACACAGATGTGACAATTACCTGTCCTGCAACGCCCCAATTCATAACGGGAAACATGAGGTGAGTTGCGTCTGCTCAAATGTATAACTTGTTTAAGTTTTGCTAATAGAATATCCTGTGAGTGTGTGTGTGTGTGTGTGTGTGTGTGTGTGTGTGTGTGTGTGTGTGTGAGAGGCGTCATTGGGACTGAAGGAGACAGCACATGGCCTCTCCTCGTCCCTCAGATATGCCCGCTCCTCCGGCTGTCTCCTCACTCTACCCATGAACACACAGAACACTGGGAGCAGTGTGTGTGTGTATGTGTGTGTGTGAGGTTTCCTGTGTTTAAGATCCCCACAGACTCAGACAGAGCTCCAGCTCTCCTGCAGAGCAGAGACCAGAGGAGATGAGCATCAGCATTCCACAACCCATACCCACATGTGTGTGTGTGTGTATATGTGTGTGTGTGTGCGTGTGCGTGTGCGTGTGTGTATATGTGTGTGTGTGTGTGTGTGTGTGTGTGTGTGTGTACGTGTGTTTGTGTGTGTGTGTGTGTGTGTGTGTGTGCGTATGCCTGTGTGTATGTGTGTGTGTGTGTGTATGTGTGCTTGTGTGTGTGCGTACATGTGTGTGTGTGTGTGTGTATGTGTGTGTGTGTGACCCACCCATATATACATACGTAAACTACTGTATCTTATCTGCTGAACACATGCATTACTGCACTAAGTAATGTCCTGCACTGAATAAGTCCAAGTCAGTGAATTCCCCTGGAAGACACACTAACCAAGTTTAAATGAAAGGCTGCCTCTGTGCTACTGTTTGTTTTATGAAATTACAACAGTGTATTATTGGTAGAGACTCCTAGACTGGCAGGAGAGAGTCTGTGTGTCTGTATTTGTATCTCAGTGTATGTGTGTGTATACAGGATGTGTGCATTTCTGCTTGTTTATTTGTATCCTTTGTGTCTGGTTGTCTGTGTGTATTGTATGTGTGTGCTTGCGCGTGAAGCGGCAGTGTGCAGTAGGAGTGCAGTGTGTGTGTGTGTGTGTGTGTGTATGTGTGTGTGTGTTTATAAGGAATGTGCAGCAGACAGTAATGACAGTGTGATGATGCTCTGATGTCTCAGCAGGAGTCTGATTGTCTCCATATGCGCTCTGCTGGGAGCCTCCTGTCTCCTGCATCTCCCAGACCAGCCCACGCCCCAATCTAATAACGCAGAGGCCAGGGCCTGACTGACCACTGAGGGACAGCAGGGAGGAGACACAGACAGAGAGAGAGAGAGAGAAAGAGAGAGAGAGAGAGAGAGACAGAGAGCGAAGAGAGAGAGAGAGAGAGAGAGATAGTATGTGTCCAGGACATTATGTGTTTGTCTGAGGATTTCTGTCAGCTTGTTTGTCTACCCTGCCTTACAGTCAGTAAATGTCCCTATTAGTGCACATTCCTGCACTCTTTATCACTTCTATGACTACTATATGACTGCCACCATGTGCTCATGAATATGTCTGATGATATGATTACAAGACTGTGTGTGTGTGTGTGTGTGTGTGTGTGTGTGTGTGTGTGTGCGTGTGTGTGTGTTTTGTACCTTAGTTTTGTAGGCAGTGAGCATGGACATCTCCACGTTCTGTCCTCTGACGGGTTTGGGCTGGCGGGGTGCGGGGGGGCGGGAGGCCTTTTGGTTGTTGCGGCACACGCAGATGAAGAGGAAGAGCAGGGCGATGGCCAGTGGGATGGCCACGCTCGGGACCAGGATGTACAGGATCTCCATGCTGCTGCCGCTGCGCTTCTCCTTTGGGTCTGCAGGGGGCAGCACAGACACAGCAACACTGACTCGGTCCACTCTCAGAACAGTACTGTACATGACTTGCTTTTCCATGGCTGCGTTTCAGGACTTGTGGTCAGAGATACACATCAGTGATGAACAATTTATGTATAAATATATTTGAGCCAGACGATGAATATTACCATTTTAAAATGAACAGAGGAACAAATGTCAACAGTGGGTCTGATTTTCCTCAAAGGGAACTTTGTGGCTGCCCTGCTACTGAGAAAAGAAGCTGCAACGGTTCCCAGAAAACAAATAAAAATCTGCTCGTGAAAGAGACCAACAATGGCTTTTTCTAAAAAACAAACACATTGGAGGTTTACTTCTAGCTGTGTAACACAATATGACGGCCCTGGTGACTTTCAAGGGAGTCCTTTGATAATAAAATTGCACTTCATTAGAAAGACATTTCGGCGGGACCTCAGACCCGTTCTCAACACAGCTGCTTGGCTTTAGCCTGAATGCAAACACCCATCGCTCACTGTCAAACAGGCCGTCCGCGCGGGCCAACACTAAGAGCCGCTGGCATGGCCAGAGGATGCCGGAGCCGAGGAAAAACATACCCTGTCTCAATCCATCACTGGGCGAGTTAGCACTAAAACCCACGAAACCCCCAAACTCAACACAACACGCACGCTTGCCACTGGCATGCCTCTCTCTGTGTGTGTGTGTGTGTGTGTGTGTGTTTATGTGGGGCTGCTGCCTGTGTGGCACTGCCTAAGCTGGCACTAGGACGCGCCGGCTGGCGGGTTGTAGCTGGTGGCGACGGCGTGCCCAGACGCTTACCGCACATGGGGATGTCGCAGAGCTCCATCTTCACGCTCTCGTCCAGCGTGAAGCACCAGGGCGCCTCGTGCTTGTTGCCCGGGTTGCGGCAGTACGAGTGCCCGCCGTTGAGCTCCTGGTAGCGCACGGCCAGGTAGGTGTGGCTGTGCGGGTACTGCGAGTTCCACGGCTGGCACTGCCGCCCCGACCTGGTCACGCTGGCCGTGCCCCGGTAGTCCGTGCCACTGCCGTTGAAGCACTTGTGGTCTAGACATGAGAACAAACAGACTGCGCTGGTTAAACACAGACATGTGAAATATAGCATTTAGTGTCCTGGCGGATCAAAAGAGAACATCAAAGCACTGATGGTTTGAGTTTGCTGGGGTCTGACAGGCTGTTACAGTGTGCAGGAGGACCACCATGTGGTGCATTTGCACAGTATTGAAACATTCTCCAATGTGTTAACCTCCAATCTAATCCCATTAGTACTGCTGAACTGAGCAACTGACAATTTGGATTGAGCCATAACACAGAGCACAGATTAAAATCTGGCAATCGTAACAGTGCACGTCCAGCACACACACTCTATGGAAGACTGCGGCGTAAGTGCGGACGGAGCTGAGGGGAGGGTGGATGTTTAGTGGCCTGTACAGTACACGTTTTTTTGTCTTTCACGATTATCTTTGACAATTCTCAACATGACACGACGAGTCGTATGAGATTCCCCCAAAATTCAGATATGCTAAACCTTTGGTCGTAACGTCGTAGAATGTCGCAGACAATAAATCGAGGGTCGTTGAATATGTCACATTACAAGACGTTTCCTCCTTCGAACGTCGTTCCAAACTTTCGAATATTTGGACAATGGGGCAATGGAAATTTGACGGCCATAACACAATCGTGGGAAAATCGGGCTGAAATTGTGTAGTCTGCACAGGCCATAACGGACACAGGCCCGGTGTTCTCTTTTGTTTTGGAAACATTATTCTAAGGTTCGAAAAACTTTAATGTTGCTTTAATGGACACCTGCTCAGTGTTCTCTGGCTCCACTAAGTAGATGTGAGTGTTTCTTACTCTTGTTGATGGACTCGGCCATGGGGATGCCGATGCGCATGCAGTTGGCGGCCTCGGGGCTGTCGGCGTTGGCCAGGTCGTCGCAGTTGGGCAGCTTGAGGCGCTTGAGGATGATGGGGTTGGAGCGGGCGATGATGTACTCCGTCTTGCACAGGTCGTTCTCCAGGATCTCGCACTCGTCCTTGCACAGGTCGCGCGGCTTGTCCATGCCCGAGCTGCGGTCGCACGTGGGGAAGGCGAAGTGGCAAAGCGACGGGATGGCGAACTCCGAGCAGCGGTCCGACAGGTGGTTGGACGTCCCGATCATGGTGAACGCAGCTGGAGGGCAGAAGAACGAATTAAAGGCCAACGTTAGACATTGGCCGGGTTTCCCAGATTCGTTAAGAAGCTCTTCAGTGCTGAGAACTTCTTAGAAGCGCTCTAAGAACATTCTAAGAACATTCTAAGAATGTTCTAAGAACGCTCCTAAGAAGTTCTTGGCACTTAAGAGCTTCTTATCACATCTGGGAAACCCGGCCAATATAAGTAAGACTACAGACATATTAAAGACATATTAACTACCAGCATATTAACACAGCATGTCACATAAAGGGTCATGACTATCTTGGGCTACAGTGTGCAGAGTTCACACAGGCCCTCCATGTAAACAAGCTCAGCCAGGATTATAGCTGGTCCTGATTCAGAGCACTGATTACGCCACACAACCGCAGCAGAGGTGTGACTCTGAGCTCATTGAGACGTGAGAAAGAGAGAGAGAGAGAGAGAGAGAGAGAGAGAGAGAGAGAGAGAGAGAGAGAGAGAGAGAGAGGGAAAAAACAAGAGATTCAGCTTCTTACGTTTTTCATCGACCGGCCATCTGTGCAGAGTTTGTGAAAAGTGTGTTCAGATGTTGCGTTCATATTTATGATTAGGAAATTGATGAAGCAAAGCAGCCCCGAGAAGCATTTCAAAACACCCTTTAACTGGCAGCTGGAGGCCAGTGTGACAATCCAGCCAAACTGTTCCAGACCGGCAACTCATTTATCTTCGGAGTAACATTTATCCTCGGAGCACTTTGAAGTCGCCCTGCGCCATAACCACAATCACATTTAGCATGCGCGCGTGTACACAGATGCTAAAGCGGCCGATGACCCCGCACGGGAGGTCACCTACCTGTTTAACCAATCAAAAAAACGGCCGCCTCGCGCTGAGGGACGTGGAGTGATAGCGGCCGAGCGCACTTCAAAGGGCTGCTAACGCTAACGCATGCGGAGGGACTGGCAGCGGGACAGCAGCGGTCCCCGGGCGCAAACACACACACACACACACAGGAGGCTTTGGACAGTGGAGGGCCGCGCTACAATAGGGCCATTGTCCTTCAGCCTCCGAGTGCCATCACTGAGGCATAATACGACCGGGGCCCGCGAACACTTGCGTTTTTTCCAGAGGATGCGTGACATTGGTCACACGTAACAACGTGGACGTGCTCGCAGACAAAGACACACACACACACACACACACACACACACACACACACACACACACACACACAGAAAACCACCCTTGTGGCATTTCTTGGCACTGGGTTGAAACCACAGAGAGACTGTGCCCTTGAGTGCTTTGTAAGCTGTCAGCAGGCTGAGAGAAGCAACATTGCCCTGGAGGGTGTCCTGGTGCTGTTGTAGGGAAGACTGGGATGAGTGAGCATACCACTGGGGGAATATATTGGACTAAACATCTTTTTCTGTTGTGGTTTGCCTATATGTTTGCATCTGTGGGCATTAGTTTGTGTGTGTGTGTGTGTGTATGTGTGTGTGTGTGTGAGTGTGCGTGCGCACGCATACGAGAGAGAGAGAGAGAGTGTGTGTGTGTGAGTGTGAGTCTGAGTGTGAGTCTGAGTGTGTGTGTGTGTTTGTGTGTGCGCATGCACATGCATATGAACGCATATGAGAGAGAGAGAGAGCGAGAGAGAGAGAGAGAGAGAGAGAGAGAGAGAGAGAGTGAGTGAGTGAGTGAGTGAGTGAGTGAGTGAGTGAGTGAGTGAGTGAGTGAGTGAGTGAGTGTGTGTGTGTGTGTGTGTGTGTATGTGGAGGATCACTAGCTAACCGTACGCCACAGCAGCCGTGAGCAGCCCTGCTGAGCTGAAAGGGGGCCGTGTGGCGAGGGCTACAGAGGACCATTAGCCTCACAGGCCCCTGGTGGCTCTCTATCGGCCCCATCTGGCGGCACTGACGACAGGGCACGGCCTGTTCACAGGTCAGCAAGGGACACAGGCCGGCTGTTTGTTTGTCCCTGCCCTTCAGGGAAGAGGTGGTTGTCAGGGGTCAGGCAAGGCTGTGCCATTTCTGTGCTCCATGTGTTGAGTTTAAAGTGGAGACAGACCTGATGTGTATCTGGCGGATTCATTTATCCCAATGAGTCCTGAGTGTTTCTCTGAAAAGACCGGGCAACGAGCAGCAATCCATGTCAACCACACTTTATGGCTTTACGTGTTTCTGATATGAGAGCCACGACTTCCAGAGGTGGAAAAGTCCAGCTTCAGAAAAGTAAAAATCCAACCATGTTTTGGTTCTTCCTTCCTCCCACTTAACACAGGTGATCTCACTAATTAGCTGCTCTACCTAGCTGAAGAGTTGTGCTAATTAGAATCAGCTGGTTTAAGTGAATGGTTGGCACAAATATGTGGTAGGACTTTTACTTTCTGAAGCCCGACTTTTCCACTAACCACTCACCATTCAATAACCTGCTATGTGTTGAAGCAAAAGGAAAAGGTCTTCCCCATTCTAGCTCTCTCTTCTCTTCCACAAGCACACTTCCACAGTCACCTGGACAGCCTTACCTGTGATCTGGGTCTCGATCTCGCCCTGCATCTGCAGCGAGTCCACGAAGATGCTCCGGTTGCCGATGAAGCGTGCGCAGGCGATGCCTCTGTAGGGCTGGCAGAAGCCCTCCTCGTCAAAGTCGTCCCTGAGACACAGAGAGACACACAGAACAGAACACAAAAGAGGTGGAGTTGAACTCTTGCAGTTTACCATAAGCACACTAGAGGGCAGTCTTTCTCATCATATTAAACAAACAGCTATTCTCCGCTCAAAACATTCTCTTTGTTGAAACGAACTGCCGCGCATGTGTGCATGTGTGTGTGTGTGTGCGTGCGTACGTGTGTGCACACGTGTGTGTGTGTGTGTGTGTGTGTGTGTGTGTGTGTGTGTGTGTGTGAAAGTAGTAGAGTGGGGGGAAAGGAGAGCGTTTTTGAGTCAATCCGGTTCATGTGCACATAAAAAGCCATGGTGTACATAAACGTGCTGCTGGGGGAGATATATCATATTCTAAAGATCGCACTGAAAGTCCCGAGGAGTGCTTTATGTACAGAGCTGCGTGGAGCCAGTGGAGGTTGTCATACTCTGTAATTTGAACCATATGAAGAGCATAAGCCTTTAGAAAACATAACGGTACATCATCTGTCTTTGAGTGTGTGTGTGTGTGTGTGTGTGTGTGTGTGTGTGTGTGTGCGCATGCATCTGTATTATGAATATGTTATGTGTACATATCTCTATGAACATGTCTATATGAATTTTGAGAACATGTTTACAGTATGTGTGTGTGTGTGTGTGTGTGTGTGTGTGTGTGTGTGTGTGTGTGTGTGTGTGTGTGCATGTGTGTGTGTGTGTGTGTGCGCATGTGTGTGTGTGTGAGTGTGTGTGACTGGCAGGTTGCGTGCAGAAGTGTGTATGTACAGTGTCACAGCGCGACTGACCCGAGAGACCCCTCGGTACCTTAGTGAACAGTAGCCACATTCTGTGGCTGACGTGTCAGCAGCTCTCTGGCCGAGTGAGCCATTTCTTTTAGATGCACTAAAGCGTCAAAGCACCAAGCGTCTTCACACGCACCCCTGAACCCATTCACACAGACGCATCAGTCAGAGGGCCCATGCTGAGAGAAACGCGGTGGGTGGGTGCTGCTCTCCAGCAATAAGGCTAGCAATATGGCCAATCCTCAATCATTAGCCCAGATTAGCCTGCCGTTAGCTCATTAACATTACACTTAGACAGTTAAGAGCCTATTTCCTTTAAGCATCCATGCTATCAAAAATATACTGGGCACAATTACACACACACACACATACACACACACACACACACACACACACACACACACACACACACACACACACACACACACACACACACACACACACACACACACACACACACACACACATACATACACACGCACACATTCTTTCTCTCTCCCTCTCTCTCTAAGCACACACAGATGCACTCTTTCTCTCTTTCTCTCTTTCTTTCTCTCTCTAAACACACACAGGATGTGGCAGTGTGCCTTCTCACCCAATCAGAGAGGGGAGGCGGCTGAGACTGAGGTCAAAGGTGAAGGTAAAAGTGTGTGCTTGTGGGGGTGTGGGGAGGGAGGGCATCACAGTTGAATGTTAAGTGTCTGTGGTGTCAATGTCAACAACACTTCCCCATATCCTCCAACTCAAGCCTGTCTAGTTGCATGACAGACACACATAAACACACATACAAACACACAAACACACAAACACACACGCACGCGCACACACACACACACACACACACACACACACACACACACACACACACACACACACACACACACACACGAAATCACACACACACACACACACACACACACACACACACACACACACACACACTCACACAAACACATAATTCATGTGACCAAGTACAGTGAAGCAGAGAAACACATTCATAGACACGCTGTAAATTATAAATAAAGCAATAGCCCTAGTAGTTGTAGAGCCCCAGAGACCACTACAATCCGCCTGTCCGTCACAAATATTCCCTCTCTTCCTCTGGGTCTGCAACGTTCTCGTGTAAATATTTGTGTGCTTTTCTCTGTGAAATATAGCACAGCGTTGAGCTGCTGGAGAGGAGACGGCACTGAGGGGAATCCTAGCTGTCCTGCTGAGAGGAAGCAGCAGATTCACAGAGCCTTGGCAATGCCACAGTCCATCTCTAACTGAGACCTCACCGGCAAAAAGTCACTTGCTGTACTGCCGTACAACACACACACACACACCTACACACACACACCTACACACACACACCTACACACACACACACACACACACACACACACACACACACACACACACACACACACACACACACACACACACAGTTTAGAGGCCATCTACAATCCCTCTTTGATTGTCCTCTTTTTTCGCAAAAACCTTCCGCTTTCTTCTCTTTCATGCCTATCCAGGCCGTAAAATGGGGGGTTTAAAGTGATCAAATAAAGCTTATCCATCAGTTTCAGTTCAACTACTTTTTATTTGGCATTTGATCAAGACTTCTTTTTCACTCAACCAAGATATGAGCGCACAAACCTACAGGTGTACTGACACCATTTAAAGACACACATAAAATATACTGTACATAATCCACACGTACTGTGTTTTTTTGTTTTGCAATCCCAGACGTAAAAGATTATGCTCATTCCTTGAGTGGCAAAACTCCCAGGTCACACAGGTTTGCACCTGTTTCACTATGCACTAGCAAAACATTTAGTAGCTTCAGGCCCAGAGTCAAAAACA
>NC_085008.1:11319926-11332426 GCF_963854185.1 Sardina pilchardus
GAGGAGGAGGAGGAGGGGGAGGAAGAGGACCTGGAAGTGCCTCAGAAGACAACAGAGCATTAGTCATTGCCCTGTCACACAGGCCTGCCGGGGCCCGTGGATCATCCCGCGAAGAGGCCGACTCAGTGACCGTAAGGACGGAGCTGGGACGGATAAAAGTCACTGAGATGAAGCGCGGACATTCGTTTTGCGTGGCGGCGCAGAGGCTTTATTGGTCAGCTGCACGTTGGATTCATATCATCCAGACCTATAAATTCATGGGTATCAAGACATGGAATTACTCCTCTGCGCTGCCTCATACACATGGATGAGCCGAGTCACAGGAAATCCACCGGCCTGTCCTTTCCATCAGGGGCGTCCTTTGTAACTTAAACAAACAGATTACCGCCATAGGCACAGACACAGCTATGCATGAAATGAGGTGTACTAATGGGAGCGGTGGAGCCAAGAGTCTCTAATGTCTGTGATATGGATCCATACATCTGGCGTGAGTCCAGAATGGTCGGAGTTAAAATGTGGATTTTTCTGGTCCTGTGACTGGGCACGCCCTCGTGTTATTGTTACGCATTAGAATCCGAAGCCACTGTGCTTTGCACGCGTGTTAGCTCCAGAGTGTCATAGCAGCTCTCGCGTACATTGAAAAACGTCTGCATTATGGAGATATCAATGCGTCACGCTCGCAGTCGAGATAATGGATTCGGTTCTGCTATCTTAGTGCCTAGTCCCCAGAGCTCAATAAAACAGATTCCTGTGATTCCCCAAATTGCCTGCAAACCATGACGCCCTACTCCCCATTCTCTCAACACACTCCCATTTACATCTACTGGCCTTCCTCACTGACTTACAGCCATGAGGCTTATTTCAACGTTCATATGAGGCATTTATTTTCCAGGTCAGCCTGTTTCTTGTGAGTTTAAAATACTGTACAATCTGATCCTGGCCAGAGATTCAATGTCCAAACTATGGGGATTTTCGCCATCATAAGCATCATATACGTTGCAGTACATCTCAATTACTTGTGCGTTTCGCAGACATGGGAACAATCTCCGTCCGCAGCGGAGTCGCCTGGCACTGCTCACGACTCCGGTCTGCTGAAGCGCTTCCAGCACAGACTGGCGAGGTGGATACTGACAGGACGGTTCCTGGACATCTCTGAATCTGTAAATCTCTCAGTGTGTGTGTGTGTGTGTGTGTGTGTGTGTGTGTGTGTGTGTGAGAGAGAGAGTGGCTGCTTCAGATTCAAGTTACAGACTAAAGTGACAGACAAAACCTCAAACTCCTCTTTAACCTGGCAGAGACAGCCTGAGTGAACCTGGCCAATATGTCTGCACAGGCTCCTAAATCCTCCCTAAATAAAAGTATGCTAAAAGACCAGCCTCAGCACAATTACAGAGCAAGTCTACTGTTGGAGCTGTGTGACTGTGGTTGCAGCACTGGAAGTCCCTGTGCATCCTTTTCAAACAGCATGCTTTGCTTCTTTGTGCTTCTGGCGCTATTTCACGGATCTCTCATTTTTCTCAATCAGTAATGGCATTTCACTTTTTCCCCCTTTGCTTCGTGGATTATGTTGACACAAAAAACAAAATCTGTTTGTCATTTCTTCTCCTCCTCCACCATCGCTTGCATATTTCTTCTCTGAGCAGCCTGAATGTGTGTCTTTTGCATGCCAAAGCAATAAAAAAAAGAGCTTTAAAACAGCCTCCCTCATCGCTGCATCTGGGCCCCGCATTCAAAAGATAGGCTGGGGTCCCAAGAGCCATCTGAAACGGCTATCTCGTTAAACGCACCAAATACAAGATATATGGTTTTAATCAAAACGATGTCCCACTTTCTCTATCCAACGTCAATACAGGCATTTCGTTCCTCTCGCCGCTTCAGCGGTGGGGAGGGTTGGGGGGGGGGGGGGGCGCTCTTGAAGTGAGCTTCTGAGGGGAGTTCTGCTTCATTTCAGGCACTTTGGCTGCTTTGGCCCGGGAGCTAGGAGTGTGTTTCAGGAGGGGGGGGGACTCTAAATGAGATGAGGTAAACAGGTACGGGCCGGTCCCCGCCGGAGCTGACCGGGCCTTTTTAGTGGCCGCCTCTGGTCCATGACCGCCGCTCAGAGTGACTGACCGGCTCAGAGAGCTCTCTCATTAGACGAGCCCGGGGACGCGAGAGAAGAGCGCCTCGTCATGTTACCCCGGCAACAATAGCAGCTTCTCTTCGAGGAGCGGAGCACAGAAGCACATAACTCCATAGAGAGAGAGAGAGAGAGAGAGAGAGAGAGAGAGAGAGAGAGAGAGAGCAGGAAGGGAGAAGAAAAACGGAGCAAGAAGGGAAAGATAAATAATAAGAGTAGCAGTAGATAAAAACAGCAGAATTAAAACTAAGTAGATAGATAGATAACTACTTTATTGATCCCCAAGGGGAAAATTCAAGACGTGTATCAAGCTTTATCCCCACAAACTGCAACATCAACACAAGTACTTGTACTCTATAGAGTCCAGTAGAGTTATAAGGACAGCATAGTGATTACAGTATAATCATACAGTCAACTCAAAAAAGTGACATGAGAGAGTGTTGAAATGTAGACAGACTACCGTGAGCACTCTGAGAGGAAGAGCAAGGTTAAGACTCCTCAACTATCAAAAGGAATTAGAGAGAGGAGGAGAGGGGCTGTCAGTCAGCCATCAACACCCCCTTGTAATCACAGGAAGTGTGAGCAGGAACTTCCTTCAAACAGCCAAACACAGCAGGCTGCCCCTCATCTAACTCCTATCACCCCCGCGGAGAGACGGATCTCCCCACGGGGGGGTAAAGCCAGCCTCTGTGCCGTCACTCCTCACTGGCGTCTCACGATGATGACATCACATACCCCAGAGGAGTGTTTTGGGAAGGAAGCCTCAGCTCTGGTTACTGTTCTGCTTCTCAAAAACAAAAAAACACCAGTTCACATTTCTCTGTCACAGCTCCATTCCCAAGACCATACTTTTACTGTTCCCAGGTAAGAGAAAGAGAGACACACACACACGCACACAAACAACATCACACACACACACACACACACCACACACACACACCACACACACACACACACACACACACACACACACACACACACACACACACACACACACACACACACACACACACACACACACACACACGCACACACACGCACACACACACAGACACACACACACACACACACACACACACACACCCACCCACCCACACACATTCACTGTAAACAAACCTCTATTCCATTAGCACTGGATAGAGAGAGAGCCCCATGAGAAACACTGATGGAGAGGCAGATGTGTGAGACAAGGGAAAGACAAGCTCAGAGAAAACAGTGCAGCTTTGTTTTTCTACTCAAGGACCCTTCAAGTGCACACACACCTCAATAACAAACACAACTGGCAGAGGCGATACTGTATATACGGAGGTGTTACGGAGAGAGGGAAAGCAAGCAAGAACCTGGAATCAGTTGGCTGAGCATGTATAAAGAGAAGACTGTGTGCTCAGTGCGTGTGTGTGTGTGTGTGTGTGTGTGTGTGTTTGTTTGGTGTGTGTATGCATGTGTGTGTGTGTGTGTGTGTGCGTGTGGTTGTGTGAGTGTGTGTGTGTGTGTGTGTGTGTCTGTGTCTGTGTGTGTGTGTGTGTGCAAAAGAGTGAGTATCCCTCTCTCTTTGTTTGTATGTGTCTGCAATAAAATAAATAAACTTCTATGGTGCCAATGCTACAGTAATACTGAAGTGTGAGTGTGTACGTCTAAGAATGCAGCTCTGCATACAGTACGTTTGAAAACAGCTCTTAAACAAGCAAACCCAACAAAGCAGAACACAGCAGCACTGCCCACAGGTCCTCTGCTGTGCTGTTTGTGCTTGGGCCCTCGTGCCAGATCAAACACCTGGATCGAATTCCTCCGTGGATGCTCTGTTGAACTGAGGCTGAGAGCAAGCGATGGGAAATAATCACAAGGCTCACTATGGAAAATGGCTCACTCACTCATACATAACCTCAGGTCAAATCGCATCAGATGTGTGTGTGTGAGTGTGTGAGTGTGTGTGTGTGTGTGTGCGTGTGTGTGTGTGCTGTCGTACGAGTCATCCGTGTCTGTGATTTACGCGTGAACAGTGAAGGTGAGACGATGCAGGACACGTGAAACAAGAACGCGCATGTAGAACATGGCTGTGGCATCCTGCTGGGATCAGAGAACAAGGAGGCGAGTAATTAAAGTTCCTCTCCAGGCGAAGCCATCGGGGGGGGGGGGGGTGAGGGAGTGTGTGGACGGGGGAGGAAAAACAGTGTGACACCGGCGGAGCCTCCCAGTTTTCCCATAAATCTCGGCGCTTCTCCGGCCGTCAAGCTGCCAGGCACATGCAAAGAGCCGCCTGGCGCTCCACTTTAACGGGCCCTGCTGCAGCATGCCGGAGGAAGAGGCCATTAAAGAGCATTATAGTAAACATGCTGGACTCTCTTCCTCTATTGCCCTCCCCCCTCTCTTCCAAACTGCTCTCTGTCTCACACACACACACACACACGCACACACACGCACACAGACACACACACACACACACACACACACACACACACACACACAATAAAAACATGCATACAAAAACATACAGTTCGTCTCCCTTTATACTGGGTCTCTTCCTCAGTCTTTCTCTACCTCTTTCTCTCTCTTCCACACACACACACACACACACACACACACACACACACACACACACACACACAGAGAGAATGAGCAGAATGGCCACTACAGAATAAGAGCACTGTGCGGCGGGTTAGGAGGGTGTGTAGGTAGTACTGGGGCATCCATTTGAGAGGGACTCTGGGAATACGGTTCATGATCTCCCTATAAAAGGGGATTTACAGGCCCCTCTAAACCTAATAGGAACGACAAACACACACACACACACACACACACACACACACACACACACACACACACAGACAGAAAGCCAACGGCAAGAGAGCACATCCTGCAGCTTTCATTCATATTTAGCATCGAGTCCTCGACCGGGTGCCCTCTTGCTCGCCTGGAATGGAAAAACATCTCGGGGTTTGGCAGGAGAGCTTCATCATGGAAAAACTCAAGGAAGGACAGCTTGAGGGGTTGCAAAGTTAAAGGAAAGAGAGAGAGAGAGAGACAGAAAGAGGGAGAGAAAGAGAGAGAAAGAAAGCACAGGGAAGTAGATGGGGTGATAGAGCTCGTATATTACATGCTCAGTCTGCCCTGTATATGCCCAGACCAACGTTTTTTTGTGGGTTGATGAGCAGGCTAACATTACTATATTTGTTTAAGTAACCAGAGTCCATTCATAGCAACACGCTGGCTACGACAGGCCGACTGCTCCATACATTTTTTTCTAACGTATAGTGGTGGGAACGGGTGAGCTTTTTGAGGACAATGCACCTACAGGGACACAGCATAAACGTTGGCTGTTGGCAGGTCCACTTGAAGCAGCAGACATGCTTTAAATTCACCCGAAGAGTTTACAGGACTTTTCCACTGCCGCGCCGAGTTTAAACAGTTTCTAGTGCCCTGAAGGACTTGGCTGAGCAACGGGACCCCGGGTCTGTGAAACGCCGCGGCCAAAATATGTATTTGCACAGAAGATACAGCGCGTTTTTCGGTGCGGCGCAGATAGGCTTTCATGTCCGTCCCAGCTAGCTGCGGGATACCTCGGGAGCGTTGGGTGGGTGGTGGGGGGGGGGGGCAGAGTTCAAGTGACGGAGTCCGGCCTGCCCGCCCGCCCGCCTCTCTGATGTGAGGACAGACATCCGATCCGGCTCCTCGGAGAAGCAGAGGGCCCTCGAGGAGTCTTTTGTGCTCTAATTTATCAAGCTTTAAGGGGGCCACACACAAGGCAGGGCCAAAATGGCAGGACCCTGTCGGGAAAGCAGTTAAGGCAGAGAGAGTTCCTCTCTTCTCTCTTTCACTACCATCCTCTACCATACTTTTACTCTGTTGATTCTGCTCACTCTCTTTTCAAATATGTCCTTCTCTCTTACAGTTACTGAAGACATTAAGGCTCTGCTTTTTCTGTGTGTTAGTGGTCATAAAACCGCATTTTACATTTTTTTTGTAACGTAGCGTGGCATTTTTAAGCTGATTTTTGATGGATCGCAGATCAGAACTAGAAAATGTAATTCCATGGAAGGAATTACCATTGCATGTAAATGCAAAAAGGTTAGGCTACTGACTGTGTAAAACATTTAGGCATATAGTTAAAAAGACAAGCTACACAGACAAATAGATAAATAACAATAACCCAATTACAATTCCACTGGAATTACTTGGAAAGTCACATTTAAAAAGTGATTTATGAAAATGCATCAAAATTGTGGATATAGGCTATTTTGGAAAATAACTCTTCATGTAGGCCTATTAGACTGAAATGAAGTTGCCAACTTCAAACGAGTTGCAAGGGCTGACACTTTAGTAGCCTACAGTGAAACGACTGGAAGGATAGCTTACATAGCCTTCATATCTACACTAATGCAGGTTAAAGGTAGGCTAGACTTAGACACCATTGGAATACGGAATACAATCTCAAACAACGCCAATCAACGATGATGCAGCAACAGGTAGGATATCTAGCAAATGTAACGTTAGCTTACAGTAGGATATTTTATGTAGGCTACACATATTACAGGATGAGCTAGTATGTTCTTCAAAGTGTTTCCAGGTGTGTGATTGTCGTAATAGGAATGTACAATAAGCTGTTAACAAAGGTTTTTAATTTGTGAATAATACCGAAAGCTTTAAATGATTGCCTGGCTGGCAAGTCCCTATAGCTGAAACGACTATTGCTAACAAACAAACATGAAAATGATAGCAATGCAGTTTGTATTAGAAACGACTGTGATAAGAAGGCTTGAACTTAAATGGTGCAACTACTAGGCCTGTCTATCAGCTTGGACTTAACTTAAAACGCTGGGTGAAGATCAGTGTCGTTTAGGCTGCTCTGTTGAGATGTCTAAAAGCCATAAGCTGTGTTCGCCTTGCAGCCTACCCCGACGTTAAACGTTAGCCTGGAGCAAGTTTGGTTGTCGTTAGCTAGCTGCTACAGTGTTTACGTTGACGTTAGGTTAGATTGTCTTTAGCTGTTGATAACGTTACTGAGAGCAAACCAGTTAGGTACTGTAACGATATAAACAAATCAAGTAAGGAGTAGCCTAACATGAGACAAGATGATAACGTCCTGGTCAGCCGTGGCATGGTAGAATGTTTTCACAGCTGTACTGCTGAATGAGTAGATGTAACGTAACATTCACGTTTAGCCTGGTTTGGTGGTGGTGGCGGCATGACTTTGGATCAGAGATCCTTGATTACTGACAGCTGAGCACTGACGTAACAATTAATCTTTGCCGCCAAAGGGTCTCAATGTAAACTCTATGGGAATTTTAAAATCTTTTATCGTAAATATCTCAAAAAGTATAAAGTTCACACATTTGAAAAATCATAGAACAAATCTCCGTTACAAGACCTGTGTAGGAGTGTTTGAATGACGTCAAACGGTTCAGTGGTTTTAGAGCCTTTGATCGTTGATTTTGGTCGGAAGATATAATAATAAGAAGAACAGTGATAACAGTACATTGCATTTACATGCAATGTAATTAGAATCACATGCAATCAAACTGACGGGCTCCACACACCCGGACCACAGACCCAACACATTCTTCCGCGGGGGCTCTGTTCTGCGTCAGCCCCGGTGCCTCTAACCTCTTCCAGCGACTGACAAGCCCTCCGGCTGGCACCGGGACAAAAAGGCCCCCGAAATCCAAAAGCAGCGCGATGCGCATAAAGGAGCTGACACCACACCACCCACCATAGATCTTCAGTCCCCCCATAACCAGCGTGAGGCTTTCTCATTTAACAAGTAGCTGTGGCGTACGAGGGTCGCAGCGTAGGGGCTTCAAACAAGCAGAGACTCAAGTTAGTGTTGGCCCGGGCTCTCCGTCTGAACAGAGGGGGCAGTGGGGCGGAAGACTAGTGCGAATGGGAGGTCAGTGCCAGATAAAAGCTTTTCTTTTGCCCGTTTTTCTCTGTGTGTGTGTGTGTGGGGGGGGGGGGCAGGGGGGGCAGACTGGAGCAGAATGGGGCGTTTTGGATGCGGCCTGGCCGGAACAGTGGGGTCATTCATGAGGGAGAGGCGGCCCGGGGCGGTGCGGGCGGACCGAGTTACCCGCCTCCCAGCGGCCTCCCCGCGGCTCCCCAACGCCTCTCATGGAAACTCAAACGAGGGGCCAAGAGGAAAGGTGCTCCCCATGGGACAACACACACACACACACACACACACACACACACACACACACACACACACACACACACACACACACTAATACTGCAAATTCATGCTCACTCATACACTCTCTCCCAATACACAGATCAGCTAACACACACACACACACACACACACACACACACACAAAATCTCACGCACACAGTCAAACAAATTCTTCCAAAACTCACACACAAAAAAAAATGCATCTCTCACACACAGCATCATTTTCCTAGACATAATAGTCAGTTCTGAGTACTTCCTTAACAGTATCCTGGGCACAAAGCCTTCCCCTCATCTGAGCACTGTTCCAGGCAGACATGCCCACCACAGCCCCACATACCCACAGCCCCAGTCCCAGGGAGCCGAGTGCTCCCAGACCTCCACGTCCTGGGCCTGAATGGGAAACATTAGCCTCCTGCTCCTGGGGACCCCTAAATCTTCCAGAGGAAGGAGACTGACTGGAGCTGAGGCAAGAGGGCAAACGCGAGAGGGGTTAAAGTAGCAACCCAAACACGGCCAGACAGGGGAAGCCTCCACCAGCCTTTTACGAGCCATTACTCACCCCCTCGAAGGCCACAACGCCGTGATCCCAAAACACACCATGAGACTCCCCATTGTGAGGGCCCGAAGAAAGCCTATTTGTAGACACAGCCCTTAGCTGCCTTCTGTCCAACGGGATGGCGTTCAGAAGAGAGCGGCATCGAAATGGAAGCTCTGAACCTCCTACAAGTATCAATGTGGGCTTTTATTGGAGCGAGTAAAACACAAAGGTATCACACAGGTAGCCAAGTGGTCAGAGAGAGGGAAGAGAGCCGAGGGGGAAGAATGTGCAGAGAAACAGACTTGTCTGCTGGACGCCAGCCGTCTTGGCACCAGGGCCCTCTCCTCTGGCCCAAAGTGTTGAACACCGTCGAGCTCCCATCGGTCTAACACTCCAGCGCCGTCAGACGGAGAGAGGTTAAGAGACAGGCAGGAAGAGAGGGATGGAGAGAGAGAGAAGGATGGAGAGAGAGAGGGATGGAGAGAAAGAGAGGTGACCCCACAGTACCAGCTGAGAGGCTGGGAAAGCAGTTAGCAGGGGTGTAGTGGGGGGTGGCATGCCCGGCTGGTCCAAGTTGGGGGGGGGGTCGGGTTTCAGACTGCGCCACTGCCACAGACTGGACCAGGTCAAAGGCCTTCTCCCCAGTGGGTCATATTAAGGCTCCAATCTTCAGTCAATCAGCACTTAGTTAAAGAAGGGTCTCTAACAAGGTAAGGACTGAAGTGTGCGTGAAGGAGTGTGTGTGTGTGTGTGTGTGTGTGTGTGTGCGTGTGTGTGTGTATGTGCGTGCGTGTGTGTGTGTGTGTGTGTGTGTGTGTGTGCGTGTGTGTGTGTGTGTGTGTGTGTGTGTGTGTGTGTGTGTGTGTGTGTGCGTGCGTGTGTGGGAGAAAAAGAAACACAGGGAGAGAGAAACCCACAGTTCGTTGAAGAAAATCTGTCTGCACCGGATGTGCAAGAAAAAAAAAACTGCCAGGATGAACTGCTTTCCTCTCATAACCAAAAATAACATGCTAAGCTATTTACACTGGACCCGTTTGTGTAACTGTTACCATTATGAGGAGCGCACATCATGTAAAACACCCCACAGGACAGGGGAATGGAGCTACGGTTTGCACTCATGCATATCAAAGTGCCTTAAATCAATGTATGGTGGAAATAACAGGCCAAATATAAGCTAAAAAGCAGACAGCCTATAGGCTTTGGCATGGACTCTCCTCTGTAACATTACCAGTATGAAAATGGTAATCAGCTTTCAGACCCAATTTTCACTACTGGACAAGCTAAATGTTCAACACTGTGTCAAGAAACGCAAACCACAGTAAATCCACACAGGCTTTTCTACCTCTCCTAAATCAATGTGTCCGTGCTGCGTCCAGTCCAGTCCAAACCCAACTATACATCACTTTAATGATGGTATAATTAGATTACTATCAACAGCATCTCAATATAGCATCACGCTCACTTCTCGCTAACCCAAATAACGAATGGATCTTTCACAGCTGACCCAACCTCTCCAGCCGTGGCCCTTCATCAGTAGTCGCGGACGTGTCTCTCAGGGGCAGATATTAATATTTCTGATCGTAAAGGACAGTTGATGGATGGATGGAGTGTGTGGAGCGGAGGGGAGAAGTCCAGCTGGGCATGCTACCCCCCACTGCACCTCTGCTAACTGCTTTCCCAGCCTCTCAGCTGGCACTGTGGGGTCACCGCTCTTTCTCTCCACCCCTCTTTCTCTCCACCCCTCTTTCTCTCTATCCCTCTCTCTCTCTCCATCCCTCTCTTCCTGCCTGTTTCTCTTAGTCTGTGAACCTCTCTCCGTCTGACGGCGCTGGAGTGTTAGACCGATGGGAGCTCGGTGTTCAACACTTGGGCCAGAGGAGAGGGCTCTGGTGAGGGGAGGGGAGGGTCTGGGGGGAGGGGAGGGGGAGGAGTGTCCAGCCCTGAGCTCATGCCCTGCCTGATGTGTCAGAGAAGCGGCATGTGGGAGACAGAGGGCGTCTGGACTTCGTTAGGACTGACCCCCCCCCACCCTCAACCCCACCTCAACACCACCCCGACACCACCCTAACACCACCCCCACTTACTGCACAACGGGAGGAGAGGCGAAGAGGGTAACCGAAAACACACACACACACACACACACACACACACACACACACACAGAAGCGAGAAAGGGCTTTTTCCAAATGTCTTTTTTTTTCTCCCTGCGCTGAGAGAAAAAAAAAAAAAGGAGTCCCTTCTCAAGCAGGCTTTGGGAAAGTTAAACAGCTCTGACAGCGCCGCGACGCTAATATTAATCTTCTCAAACGGGCAAGAAAACGGGACGTTATAAACAAGCGTGAAACACGGGGCCCTTTGGAGCGCTTCGAGAGCTCGCCCCTGCCCCGCGGGCTTCCCCTGCGACCCACGGTGGGGCTGCCGTGTATACATTAGCCTGTCTCTTAAGAGCCAAATCTCAGGCCAGAAATCATGTCTGTTTACCTTCAATTGATGATATTTTGATAGCAGAGAATTATGGGCCCCGTTTCTCTCACGTTATTAATTCGGGCCACTTTCGGCGATGAATGGATTTTTTTTCCCCCCTCCACCGCGTCTGGACGGCCGACACGGGCAATGAGAGCTGACTGGACTGAGGGAGTGTTTGCTGCCGAAAGGTCTCAAGAGTGCCGTGTCCGAATCAAGGGCCTGTGTGGCTACTGGAGGCTTCTGCTCACCGTAGGAGAGGAGGGCAGCCTTTGAAGAGCGAGGGCGTCCGACTGTGAGAGCGCAGGGTGCTGCGCTGAGATTTAAAGACCACGGCGTAAGGCTGAGTCTCTGGACACACATCCCAGATCATGGACGAACATGGACACCATTACTCAAGAGAAAACCATCAAAGCCAATACGTGTTAATGGCCTTATATATCATATACATACATACACATTTTGTTGCGCCATTCTCTCCCTCTTTCCCTCTCTCTCTCTCTCTTCCTCTCTCCATATCTCTCTTATTCTCTCTCTCCCACAGCGCAGTTCCATTGGTTTGTTCCATTGGTTTTCTTCAGGTCAGAGAGACTGGAGTGTGTGTGGGGGGAGGGAAGGGGAGTGGGGTGTCAGCAACAGCAGGCTGGGCAGGGGGAGCGAACGTCTGGCACACAAGCCATTTTTCCTCACCAACTGTTTGTTCTGGCTCGCGGAAAACATTTCTCCGGCGCTCGGGAACAACAGAGCGGCGCTCGCCCGAGGAGAGCGAAGGTGTGAGTCAGAGGGCTCTGTCCGCGGCGGATGACTGACAACCCACCACGCCACAACGGCGGCCATTGTTGCCTCGCACTCGCACCCCCGTCCCTGGAGCCCGGCCATTCCTCATCCCCCTGATACAGTTACAGTCCTCCCAGGTGGTCTCCCCCTGCCCGAGCGGCGCACACACACAGGAGCCCGGGACTGGGACCCGGCGTGAAGAAAGCCCGTCCATATTGCATTTATTAGCACTTATGAATGGACGGCTTCAAAGCACGCTCTTGGGAGGCCCGCAGGGGAGCGACTACTGGCGCTGGGGCCAGCCTGGGGGGGGGGGGGGGGAGTGACGGAGGGTTCGGCATCCCTCCTGGCCGTGTGCGAGGGCAGCGACGGAGCGACGGAGACCCGACGAAGCCACATCCCGGGCCGGGGCTAATGGCCACATCCTGCCTCTGTGC
>NC_085008.1:11339926-11344926 GCF_963854185.1 Sardina pilchardus
CATGGCCTCTTCCCCTGCAGAGCACCACTCCCACCTCCACACGGTATTCCATTACCTCCACACTCGTCCAGCAGGTGGGCTTCCCCAGCGCTGACCCAGGCAAAAGCATTTGTTACCGAAACCTTCAACACACACGTCCAGCTGAGAAATAGATTCTAAACACATTGTAGAGCAGGTCTCAGCTAATGTGTTATTGCTCTTGTGTATACATGTTGACCTAGTTTGATTTCATGTATGCATGCCACCATATGTATGTAGCAATGCACTTTCCATAAGATCTGAACAGTATATCAACTCAGAGGACATTTGAAGCTCCTCAAAGTGATTCTTGTCATTCCTCACGGAGGTCCTGGGTGCATCTCAGACAGAGAGAGAGAGCGACAGAGACAGAGAGAGAGAGAGGGAGAGGGAGAGAGAGAGGGAGAGAGAGCGCAAGAGAGCAGCATGAAGCAGGGAGCTATGTGTGGAATGTGACTTTGACGGTTGAATTAATAAAAGTATATGAGGTCCCTGTGCCCCGTGGGGAGATGTGTGTGTATGTGTGTGTGTGTGTGGGGGGGGGGGGGGGGGGGGGATGTGGGGGGTGGAGACGGGGTGGACAGGGAAAGGCCCTGAGGCCCAACAGCTGTGAATCAACATCCACAACATCATACACATCTCACACAGGACCAGAAGAACGAGTGTGTGTGTGTGTGTGTGTGTGTGTGTGTGTGTGTGTGTGTGTGTGTAAGATGGAGGAAGGGTGCAAGAGCAAAGTTATGCAGGAGTAATCAAGAGAGATGGAACCAAGACAATGAAGGAGAGAGAGATAGAGATAACGTGGGGGAGAAGGAGAGAGAGAGAGGGAAAAGGGATGGTTGGAAAAAGGAGAGAGGAGCAAAAGGCCTTTATCTGATTCCTTTGTCTCTCCACTGTGTAAATCTCCAGTGAAGGCTGGCCTGTCCCTTGCATAAACACGGCGTGGAGTGTCCTGGGGACGTGTTTGATCTGATAAGTCCACACAAAGAGAAGCCTACTGTGCTGGGCCCAAAGGCCTGCTCTCTTCTCCTCTCCTCCTCTCTCCCTGTTTATTTGAGGAACAACTTCTGAGGAGGATGCAACTCCTGCAATGCCTTATATAGACAAACGGAGAAGCTGTGTTTGCGGCAATTAAGTCCACACACCTTTCCCTTAAAAACACCATCAGTCATGGTGAGAACATCTCACTGACTCCAGCTTAAGCGTTCTGTTGAACAAAATGATTTGTACTGACCTCCGTTGCTACAGTAATCCCAGCGTCTGCATTCAAACGTTCTAGTTTTTTTTATTTGTCTTGGGTTATCACTCCAGACTGATTTAACAAGTGATTGTCCACTGCGGTTCCCAGCGAGTCCGAGCCAGAGCCCACAGACTCGGTGACCTGGGGTCAACAGACTGCAAAGCCCTGATAATCCAGCACCAGTACTGGGTAAATGTTGTTGTTTGCTTTTGTGACTGCGGCACACTGGTGACCCCGTTCCTTTGTCATGGGGGTGCTGGCCGAGTTTGGGGACGTTTGTCTTGGCACGCAGCGAGCCTCCCTACTGGACACCCTGCCAAGCGGAGGGGTGGGGGGTGGGAGGGACAGCGCTTGATGCTCCAAACACTGGACTCTAACAGAGGAGCTACACCAGGCGCCTAACTGAAGCGTTCCGTTCGCAACGCGTAAAATCCATTTTAGATGGAAGACTGGTCTATTTTTTTTTCCAAATGTACGTGCCTGGTGTACGTCTGGTGTAGCTACCTCCATTTATTATAGTGATTATTAACTGCTGCGACATACGCGTCGCCAACGGAACGCTTCAGTTCACCATGCGCCTGGTTTAGCTCCCTTGTTAGAGTAGATTTGTCCGGTGTGTCCACATGGAGGAAGGGTTTCTCTGCGCAGAGCCCTCTCCTCCTCTGGTTCTCCGCCAAAGGGCTTGTTATGCATCATTTGCTATACAACTCAACTAGTTCATGTATAGAACGATCACGGTCCATGAAAGTCTGAAAAGGATAACAGCTGCATAGATCAAAACCTAAAATACTTAACTTATTGATCTTTCATGAACTGTTTGATAACAAGGTGCACTGAAGTCTATGCACTAAAGATTGAGGAGAACAGCTGTGTTTAAACTTTCTTGACCATTTACTCCTAGTTTCCAATGCAATAAATCTCAGTAGAATTAACAGTAGAAGCTGTCTTGTCAATTGACTAGGCCCATTTTTATCTGTCAGTCTCATGAATGGCATCATTTGAATTTGCATTCACTGAATTTACATTTGAATTCCCAACCATCTGTGCGCCGCGTAGTATCTTATTGCCTTTGCACTCTCCTCCTCACCTTCCTCATCCTCTCCCAAAACACCCACCTTCATCTGTTGGGGGTAAGAGAGGGAAGAAGGAAGCTCCCCTCTCAAGCTCATATCCTCCATCCCTCCCTTTTAATCCCCTCTGTCCAAACAGTCTCTTGGAATAATACACAAACGCTCCCGATATGTCCAACGGATGTTAGCTTTGCATTTGAATTTAGCCACGTAGCAGTGCTGTTGGACATACTGATGGCTTAGGCACATGCTTCTGGAAGGAATCGCGACTCTCCAAAGCAAATTTACAGTATACCGCAAAACTACCGACACACACACACACACACACACACTCCTTTCTTGCCATCTGGTGGTTTATTTAAGAAGCCCCTGCTGGCCCGAGGTGATAATGGCATGATAATTCTACTGCATGACTGATAGGACCTGAGCTCTCTCTTTGTTCCTCCTCCCCACTACACGCCTGCACAGATCCAACCAGAGGTGAGATGAGGGCTCTTCTGAACAACACCCAGTGATGCGCCACCACAGATACACCTCTCTACCGTACGGGCCATGCAGAGTCTAAGGGACTACATCTCTCACTCCATATTCACATACCCCCACAAATTAAATATTAAATTAAATAAAAGTTATATATCAATGTGCAGACCAATAAGAATACAGAGATGATGTCTTCATTTACCTCAAAAGTTTAACTTAAACAGTGTATGTGTTTTGTTTTCCGATAAACGTGCAACATGCATTTCCTTGAGCATTCAATCTGTACTTCAGATTCCATCCCTTATTTCCTGCGAGCGCTTGGGGAAAAAGAGGAGGGGAAAGTGATCCTTTAAGCTGTCGAGGAGCAGTAAGTGTTGGGCTGCCCTGCTGAAAGTGGTCTGGTAGGAAATGTGCAAAACAGAGATTCTCTCTCTCTCTGTCTCTGTCTTCAGCCCAAATGGCATAAATAAATGAAGACCGAGTTTTCATTAGTCATTTTGAGAAGGCATCGTGCTCACTTAATCCTGACAAATGGGTAGGACACGGTGGCAGATGTACAGACAACATTAAAGCTCAGAGCCTCGCCTGATCGATTCCCCATGCCTCTCCTCAGAACTCGCTAGAAGCTAGGATCAAAACCAGGGCCACCAAAGTGCCTTTTTCTTAGTAGCTGACCTTTTCGGTTCCTGGCAGAGCTTCCTGGAGAGGACCCAGCATGCTCCACTCAAGCACACACACACACACACACACACACACACACACACACTCTGTTTGTTCTGTATGGCGTCTCAGACCTGGGACTAACTGAATCACTGGGTTGCGTATCTTAACAGTGAATCATCCCAGATAACCCTGGGTGAGTCTCTCTAACCGCCTTAATGAGGATATTGTGTGTCTTCCCTCTGTTGCTTACCCTGGCCCTCCCTGGCTGCTGTTTCCGAGAGGGATAGGATTTTCCCTGAAGGATAAATCCCTGACTGGTCGACACAGTAATGCTGTCATATTTTCTATGATCATGTATACAACGATGACTTCATGTTAATAGAGAGCATTACAGAGATCCCTTTCAGTTGCTTGCAGTTATAACAGTGAGAGAGAAAAAAGCGAGAGATTTAGAGGTGTGAACAGTTATTTAGACAGATCGGTTCAGACACACAGAAGAAAGTGTACACAGACGGGGAGGGTGGCCAAGGGCTTGATGAAAAAATACATCATTTCCCCACTGTGCTCGCAGTTTTAAATGTCAGGTAACCGAATCGCCTGGAAAGTCCGGCCTCCCATCCATCAGCTATTTTTAATATTGCAAATTGCCCGACGGCTCCCAAATAATTCCAGCTCCCCTCTCAACGTGAACTTCCCGCTGTTCCGGTCAACAGCGGGAATAAATGGGGCAGGAGAAAGTAATTCATCCCATCAAGTGCACTCCAATCAGCCCCCACGTCAGAGCTGCACTGCTGGCGTGAGAGAGAGAGAGAGAGAGAGAGAGAGAGAGAGAGAGAGAGAGAGAGAGAGAGAGAGAGACAGAGAGAGAGAGCGAGAGAGAGAGAGAGCGCAGTTGACCGGCCGGACTGAGTCATGGGTTCGGACCGGCTGATAGAGACGTGGTGGGCTCTGAGGCCCGGGGCCCTGGAGAGATATGCGAGCAGGTTCACAGCTAAGAAAACACGAGGAGGATGCTGTAGTCTAAAGCTCCAGACATGGCTGCCAGAGGTGAAACTCCAAAGCTTTAGCTGTTTTGACAGCAATGACACTGCCAAGAACTCATAAATGTGTAAGTAGGTATTGCATTGCATTGCATTGCATGTATGTGTGTGTGTGTGTGTGTGTGTGTGTGTCTGTGTGTGCTAACATATATGTTTGTGACTGCATGCTCTCTACACCCCCTCATACTGTATGTATGTTCATGTACAGTATGTGAGCGTGTGAGTGTTTTTACACTAGACAGCTAAACTCAAAGCACAACATCTGACCGAGGCAAAAGATCAGCAGCAACAGCCTGCTTTAACTGTAGATCTGTGGACATGCCACTGGATCTAATCAAGGGCTTTCAGCGCTGTCAGTCAACCCTGTATCTACGGCGATAAAGTGCATGGCAGCGAACCTCATCAGCGCCATGGAAACCTGGAGGAATTCCCCCCCACCGGTGCCTCAGCGAGAGGTGATGTCACTCCCATAATGAAGCGCCTTCACCG
>NC_085008.1:11349926-11362426 GCF_963854185.1 Sardina pilchardus
ACTAAAGATGTCAGCCCCGCGCGCCAGAGAGAGATCCAGCCTCCTCCGGCTCCTCTCTCTCTCTCTCTCCGTGCGGCTGTCAGCTCCTGGGCCTCGTAGAGCAGTATTTACACTGACGGATAGCTAGCTAGCGCATGAATGAGGAGCTCTGCGCGCCGAGATCCACCTACACACACACACACACACACACACACACACACACACACACACACACACACACACACACACCACACACACGTTAGCACAGCCAGGGCCCCAGGCCAGGTCGCTGAGGGGGGAGGGGAAAAAAAACGGAATAAAACGGGAATTTCAATTTGAACGGATACGCATGGCGGCTAATATGATTGTATGATTTGTTCGTAATGTGTAATTACAGCTTTTATGCGGCGAGTGAGATTGATGTATGAGCTCTCTGAAACTGCTATTAGGGCAGATTTCTACCTCCTCTCTCGAATTTGTTGAGGAATTTCATAAATTGAAGGGTGTTCTGCACATAAAACAGCATCTCTGTGGACCATGAGATATTCCCATTATGTGCGGAGAAGGATTTTCGTGGACTAGTTGATCCATAACAGCCACCCTCCCTCCCCCCACCTCCAGAATGTGCTGGAATCTCTGGACATGGACTGGACCATTGGCGGGAGGCCGGAATATAAGAAGTCTAAACACATCGCTGGAAAACCGGCACTCGTAAAAAAATGCAGAAATTGAAAGAAAAAGTACAAAACAAAATGTCTCTCTCTCTCTTTCTCTATCTCTCTCTCTCTCTCTCTCTGTCTCTTGCTGTGGCTTGCGTGCAGCTTCAGCCATCTCAACTGGGGCCCTGGCCCAAGCCTGGCCTGCTCTAATGAATTATTAGTGCAATTACAGTGGGCACTGCATCATGAGTGGAAAATGTGATTCTGGCGCAACGCTGGCGCGTGTCCTGTGTGTGTGTATGTGTGTGTGTGTGTGTGTGCGCGCGCGCGCACTGCTCGAGAATAAAGACGTCCGACGCGCGGGGGAGAGGAGAGTCCGCGGCTGATGAAGCTGCTCGTAAACTGCTGTGTTTAGTGGTAGGCCCCGGTCCCAGGTCGGAGCTCTCTGGAGTTTGTTTTGGACCGAGCCGCGCTCCACTGTCAGTGCCCTGATGTGAGCTGGGCTGAGAGAGAGGAGGAGAGGGAGGGAGGAGAGGGAGAGAGAGAGAGATAGAGGGAGAACGAGGAGAGAGAGAGAAGAGAGGGAGGGAAAGAGAAAGAGAGGGAGGGAAAGAGAGAGAGAGGAGAGGGAGGGAGATTGGAAAAAGGAAGATCGATGGGAAGAGGACATGACTTTCCCACCTCTGTGTGGGAACACAAAAGGGGTCAGCGAATGAGGGAGAGTAGAGACAGTGTGTAGAGACTGTGAGCAGAGAGAAAATAAGGTGAAGGAGAGAGAGAGTGAGGAAGGGAGGGAGTACGGAGGAGGGGGAAAAGAGAAAGAGGTCCAACTCCTCTATGTGATTCCCTTAACCTGATTCCAGTGAGAGGACAAGCTCCAGGAGGCGTGTGGAAGGGGAGAGGGGAGGGAGAGGAAAGAGTCGCGTGTGAGCACAGTCCACCTGGGTGCCCAAGAACCATGGTGGAGTTGGGGAAGGGAGAGAGGGGGGCAAATGAATCGTACTGGAGGCAGTAAGCTCACAGTAACCCAACATCTCTTCCCCACTGCTCAACATGAGGAGGTTGGGGAGGGTAATGCGATAGCCCAGCCCTGGCTCAAGAGAGCCCCAGTGAGCTGCTCCAGGCCCGGAGTGGAGAGGAGTGGAGGGGAGTGGAGGGGAGGGGGAAGGGAGAGAGGCCGGCTAGCGGGCTAGTGAACCCAGGCAAGTGCACTGAGCCGCTCAACCACCGCTGGCTGTAACACAAGGGCCTCTTCACATTAGCACAACAAACAGCACACAGGAACAAAGCTGCCAGGGCAGGTAACCTGCAACCCCAACCGCCGAGCCCCTTCCTCCACCTCCTCCTCATAAGTATGCTATGGTATGCTGGGCTATGATAATAAGGCTAAGAGGCCACCGCTAGCCAAGGGACGGCTTGGGTGACTCGTCTCCGGGAGGAAAAAAACAACATGCTGATGAGGCTGGGTCCTGGTGCCGGTGCTGGTCAGGAAATGAGAACTGTCCCATCGGTGTCACGCACTACTCCCGAACACAATGACCTTTCAACCAGCACAGTATATTTCTTTCATTTTACTTTTGTTGTTTGTGTTCTTGAATGACCCCTTGGGGATCAATAAAGTATCTATCTATCTATCTATCTATCTCTATCTGTGCGCATTGTTTTGCATGGGATTTTGGTTTACGTAAAAGTCTTTCACCGCTGTATGTCCGTGTCTGGACAGCAGTAGCCGAGTAGATGGAGAGGATCGCTCTATTATTGACATGAGCTGCTCTTTGGATGGGTCACTGGAGGAGGACAGTGAAGAGGTCAACACAAGAGAGCCGTGTCCTGTCACTGGGAGGAATGCTTTGATGGATGCCATGGGATCAAAGCTCTCAGGGCCAGCTGCCTCAGGGCTCAGGCTGACGTCTGGCCACACATGGATGCACGTACACATAAACACACAGGCACACACCCACACCACACACCATCTCTCTCTTACACTTACACATACTGTATGCACACAGTCAAACACAAATGTGGTGATGTGTTTCCAAAGATATGCTCAGCTCCCTGCCTCAGAAAAGGGGTGGCAAACATGACAGCATTTCATAGGGGGTCATAGCCAACAAAAGGAGGTATCTGCCAAGAAACCGTGTGCACACACACACACACACACACACACACACACACACACACACACACACACAGACACACACAGACACACACAGACACACAGACACACACACACACACACACACACACACACACACACACACATGAATGCCTGATATCTGATCTGAGATATCTGCACACACACACACACACACACACACACACACACACAGTATATATATACACACATATACACTATATATATATATATATATATATATACGCACATATATGTATGTCTGCACTCGCACACATTCCCCTCCACACAGGCACCCTTATGTAAACACACAGCCCCACACACACACCCCCAGATCCAGTGATATGGCGCCGGGCCCGGAGTGGGACTGACGGCTGTATTAGCGTGGCTCAGGCTCGCACAGGTGACATGTGAGCCGTCCGCCGGGTCCATTTCAGGCCGATGCCACCGGGCCGCCACCGGGCCTGTTTGCTCAGACGAGCTGCTGGCCGCGCCGGCGGGAGATTGCCTTACCGTTTAATGACCCTCGCCTTCACGCGGCGCAATCTCGCCGCCGGCTCGGGTTGCGCCCCGATTCCGGTGGAATGTTCCGGATTGTGGCGAGCGCCTACCCACCTACTGTAGAACTCATTTATTTTCCCGTGACAGGCCGGGCCTGGGTGGAAGGAGGCAATCGTTCCATGTCAAGTTGACGATGCGTTGACCCCCCCACCCACTGACATGGAGCAGACCACTCCAGCACGGTGTGGGTCTTGATGTATGCAGGCCAGGGGGATCAGGTACAGGGGGAAAGCATACATCATGAACACTGGTAAGAATATAACTAACCCCAGTCCCCACACACACACAAAGCCACACTTACACACACACATAACATACATGCAAGCACAAATACACAGACACATGCATGCAAACACACACACACATACACACTCACACACACACACACACACATATGTGCTCCGCTATAGGATCCAGGGCAGATGGGAAGTGGAATGCAAACATTAATGCAACTGGATTTGGATGTCGTTGTGATTTAAGCATCACGAGAGACGTGGGACGGAATCCAAAATCTGCTCTGTTGTTCTATCGGAATTTCCAACTGTTCAAGGGGATCTCTCCCCCTTCATCTCCGCAGGGAGAAATCCTAACTGATTGGAGGGGAGTGATGCAGGAAGCCTGGCTGACTCTGGAGATCAATCACGCCTCATCTTAAACCAGTTAAGGCGTGGTGATTGGCCCTGGCCTGACAGTGATTGAGGCAGATCCTCTTAAATTGGACGTGCAGAGTTCCGGGCCTTTTACCCATCATGCACTGAGCCTGTCTTTCATCAGGGTGCAGCGTGCTCTACACACACTCCGCACTCCGCTGCCAGCGCGCCACCTGGTCCGCACCTGTCAGGTGTGCCCTAAGCCCTCCCATCAGTGGCTGGCACACCCCGCCTCAGTGAAAGCACTGAAAGACACTTGGATCAAACTCTCGGCGGGATCAAACGCCCACCGACCCGGGTCTGCACCTCGCCATTAGCGCCAACACAACACAACGCGGCACGACGACCCCGGCGGCAGGCCGTCCAGCCTCTGGTGCCAGCTGGGGGGGGGGGGGGGCAGATAAAGCATCAGGCCCTCCCTGCCTGGACGTGCCAAAATCAGCCGTCTCTCACTCCCCGCCCCTCCCTCCCTCGCTCCCTCCCTCGCGCTCCGTAAGGTGGCCGGATAATCCCTCTCGGTTCGGGGAACGGCACGTACGGGGAGGCTTGGCTTGGCCGGGGCCGCCTGGAAAACATCTGGACGGCTTACGAGGCTCGCCGGCCGCCGGCAGGGGAGGCTTTGTCACCTGACCCAGTGGTGTGACAGTCATGGGGAGATGAAACAGATTGTGGACTCCTCAGAGCCGCCAGTAAAAACTACAGGCCTCTGCCCCCCCCCCCATCTCCCTCACCCCCCCCGCCGCTCTGTTATTCCTCCCTAGACCCGTGTTCAACAGAGGCTCTGCCAGGTGGTGGCATGGGGCGTGTGCCCAGCACCAGTGTGCCCGTGCCAGTGGGATGTCTGAGGCATCGGCTCAGCTCGCCGCACACCGCCCTGTCAGTCAGCGGGCACGGCCTCGTGAGCGCACCACTGATGCAGACTAGGAAAATAATCATCAACATTCCTCAGGGTGAGATGTGGTGATTAATACAGCAACAGAGAGAGAGAGAGAGAGAGAGAGAGACAGATGGAGAGACAGATAGAGAGAGGGAGGAAGAAAAGGAACAGAGAGATGAAAAAAAGAAGGAGAAGGAATATATTATATATGGCAGATAGGAGGAAAATGAGAGAGAACACCCCTGCGTGACATTCCAGTGAAATCCAAAAGTGTTCCATCTGGGGCTCGCATAAAAATAAGTCTGACATGTCAGCAGCCCTGCTGCCTCTTCTGGGGAGATCTTGAAAGGAGTCTTTGAGCGATTCGCTATATTAAAGAATAACATTATTCCTGCTGCACAGAGATACATGCTCCTGCTGTGCGCTCTGTCTTTTTTTTTCGCCCTGACTCACCACGGAGGCCACTGTAGATACCCACAAAAAGACAGAGTGGCAACAGCAGCCATCGGTGAGGAGTGCCACTGACTGTCAGTCTCTGGACTCAGCCTCTCCACATCTGGAATGTTGGCCTGTGTTTTGAGACTGAGAGTGTTCCGAAAAAACCCCAAATCAGTTTCCTTGGGAATGGCGCTCGGTATCCAAATTGGCACCGAGGATCGCCAAACTCACGGCTAAACCCTGTCAAAGGCTGTCAATACATCGGTATCCTACAGCTGCGAGGAGCGGTTGACAATTAAAATGAAAACGTGGAACAAAGAGACACTTCAGAGGGAGCATGTGAGGCAGAGGCCTTGTGATACTGGTGATGAATGTGTCATCTACTCTTTCCAGGCACTGGAAGTGCGGACAAATTGTTTTTGACCGAAACGTCCGCAGATTCCAGGCAACACTTCATACGTGTATGCCTGCGTAGACAGAGCGCCCTAAGAGTGGGGGGGGGGGGGGGGACCGTGAGTGATGATGTGGGGGGAGGCCTGGATCTGTTTAGGCCCCTGCTTAAGGGGGAAAGCAGACCGGGAGGGAGAGAGAGCGACAGCCAGGGAGACAGACCGGCATGCAAGACAGACTGACAGATGAAGCAAGCCACCGGCCTAATAAGAATCCCCCCCCTCGCTGGAAAAAAAGAATTGCCTCCACAGAAGTGTTTTCCATACCATGTTCATCTAACACCGCTCTCGAATGGATGTGACGACAAGGAGATCAAATGCCCCTCTGGCCTTGAAGTGCTGGAGTTGATAAAAGTCTGTAGTCTTACACTTTACATCTAATCATACCAAAAAGAGTGTGTGTGTGTTTCAAACAAGGACCTCGGAACAGCAGTAGGGAGCTTCTGAGGGTGTGGAGGGTTGGGGGAAGAGTGTGTTTATGTGTTTATGGGGGGTATTTGGAATGAGGTCAGAAAGCTCTAGAAAGCAGATTTCTGGAGGTGTTTATTTACTGAAGACAGCCGGAGAATGGCCTCACGTGTTTTGGGGCGTCTCGCGCTGGGAGCCCCCGCTGTGGCCGACGCGAGACTTCATTTCCCATCAGCCCCGGCTGAGGCATGCCTAAGCTTCAGCTTCAGTTCGACTCCCAACACCCCATAACTCCCCAGGAATGTCACCGAATCCATCATAACAACCTTGGACAGGGTAGAGGAAATAGGAAGAAAAAACATGGAGAAGAAAGTGGGGGGATGGAGTGGGGAAGAGACTAGAAGGAAGGATAAAGAGAGGAGTGGAGAGAGGGATGAGGTAGAGTGGAAGGAGGGATATTTGGTTGAGATAATAAGAAGGACTGACAAAAGAGTCAATGGTCATAAAAACACAAACTAACCTTAAAGGGATAGTTCGGATTTTAAGACACGAAGTTGTATGGGTTCCCTGTCAGCAACGTAGTGCATCAGCACTGACTTACCCCCGACAGCGTCCTGTGAGCCGAGATCCAGCCGGTTTTTGATCGTTTTTGATGCCGGACTATTTTCTTCAGCAAGTTTCTGGGGTCACGAAAGTAAAGTGTTTTTCTTCTCAAAACCATATGCGTTCAACAGAGTGATATATTTGCACCACAAAAACGTTGTCCAGCTGTCAGTAGCGCGCAGTGATAGGAATCGCGAAAAATAAGTAAGTGATAACGAGGTTTGAATTTTTCCTGGACAACGTTTTTGTGGTGCAAATATATCACTCTGTTGAACGCATATGGTTTTGAGAAGAAAAACACTTTACTTTCGTGACCCCAGAAACTTGCCGGACTACTTTCTTCAGCATCAAAAACGATCTAAAACCGGCTGGATCTCGGCTCACAGGACGCTGTCGGGGGTAAGTCAGTGCTGATGCACTACGTTGCTGACAGGGAACCCATACAACTTCGTGTCTTAAAATCCGAACTATCCCTTTAAAGTGGAAAGAGCATGTGTGCCGCAAATAAAGTCAGTGTAGAAAAGTGAACAACGCATTAAAACCATGCGCAACCAAACGCTGTCTTTCGTATGACCTCATTTCCTGTTGGGACTACGCGCGCCGTGCGCGCCATGCCCCGGTTCTGGGAGATGAAAAGCATTCTCTGTGCGCTGATGCTGGAGTGCTGCTGGGAGGCTAACACAGACCATATTGACCCCATTCCTCTCCACTCGCCAGCAGGCCAAGGCCCCAGCGCTCACTCTGATGCCTTCAAACAGCTCTAATGTGCAGGTAAACCAGGGGGGGGAGGCCTCCGCAGACACTACCCAGAGAGGAAGCAGGCGATCTGGGCCTGATTAGCAGCTTTGGTCACCTCTGCTAGCAGTACCACCACCGCCATGGCAACTAGCACCTGAATGACTCAATACATCTTGTGCTGGTTTGCTTCTGTTTGATGTAGGACACATTCCTCTCCTGGTTACCATGACTGTGACTCCTCTCTTTCTCCACATCACTCCTCTAGCCCCAGCACGTCCACCACCTGACCACAGCCTGTCCACCTCGCCTGCCTGAGAGCCCCAACAGACGGAGGATATCTGTCAACCGATCACAACACGGCGGCTCAAAAGTCCAGGATACAGGATGGGTTATTATGGGTGGGTTTGTGTGGATGTCTGGAGAGAGAGATTGAGATTCGATGTGTGTGTGTGTGTGTGTGTGTGTGTGTGTGTGTGTGTGTGTGTGTGTGTGTGTGTCTCCAGCATCTGCACCTGATTGCAGCACTGTTGGTCATCTTTGATAGCTATCACGTGCACACAGTTTGGAGATCAGATGGTCACAGCAGGGACTGGATTGGTGGAATGGCTCGCGGCAACTCTTTAGTGGATTCAGGTCTGACTGGCCAGGCTCTTACTGTAGCTCTGGGCAGAAAGCAGGGTTTCCACACATCCTGTGGCAAGTACAGGAACGCAACTTTTTCAAAAACAATAATGTCTCTACTTTAGGACTCACTCAATGTGTGTGCATGAACAGACAAAACTGGTTACTGCTAAATTTTTTTGTTATGAATGGTCCACTGACAGTGGCAGCAACAAAACTATTTAAGTCTTGAAGTCATTCTCTACTGCACCATAGCTGTTGATATTTTCTCAGAAAAAAAAAATAACAATAAAATACTATGACCGTGACTATAAATTCCAGAA
This sequence comes from Sardina pilchardus, assembly GCF_963854185.1. Taxonomy (NCBI): domain Eukaryota; kingdom Metazoa; phylum Chordata; class Actinopteri; order Clupeiformes; family Clupeidae; genus Sardina; species Sardina pilchardus. Next base: position 11,358,367 of record NC_085008.1, read on the forward strand.
ATGTCCTGTTGCTAAATGTGTCTATTTTGGGGCGGGGGACTTGCTACCACAACGAGGCAGTGAGGGATTGCCAGCTCCTGCCTGAGCTTGTGCGTCTTTCACGGAGGCCTGATAAGTATCTGCAGCCAGCTCCAGCTCCAGCTCCCAGCGGGGCCGGGCCTTTGGAGTGGTGAACCGAGGTGCCCTCTCCACGGCAACATGAACTGGAGGCTGAAGCCCACGCCGGATCCCACAGGACTTAGCCGGAGGAGACCGCCGCTCACGGCCTCTTTTTCCACTTCCACCGCCACCGCCATGACACCCTACTCTCTGTTTTCCTCTTTCTTCTCTCTCTCTCTCTCTGTCATCCTCTCTGTCTGCCTCATCCTCTCTCTCTCTCTGTCTCTCTCTCTTTCAGTCATCCTCTCTCTCTCTTTCTGTCTCTCTCTCTCTTTCTGTCATCCTCTCTCTCTTTCTTTCTCTCTCTTTCTCTCTGTCTCTCTGTCTCTCTCTCTCACACAGTGTCTCTCTGTGAGAGTTAGAGCCTGCTGTTCTGGGAGCTCAGGCCGCTGGTAAAGGTTTGATTCTGCACATCTGGAATATCTGCCCGCCAGTTAAAAGGCTGTCTACACACACTCTTTGAAATGAGCAGCCACCACTGACGGTCCACAGAGGCCCCTAGACACACACACACACACACACACACACACACACACACACACACACACACACACACACACACACACACACACACACACACACACACACACACACACACACACACACACACACACACACACACACACACACACACACACACACACACACACAGACCCTTAGCCCTCTTCGCCTGGCCATGAAGAATGTTTTATCAAGCCTCCTGTGTCTACTCATAAACGTCAAAGAGAGAATGGGTGTGAGAGTGTGTGAAAGAGAACGGCAGACAGACAGACAGAGAGAGCGGCAGAATAACGGAATGAGCTGAGACGATGAAGTGAGACAAAGTGATGAGGAGACAAAGGAAGAAAGGAAAGGAGCAAGCGAGTGGAAAGAGAAAGTGTGAGAGTTGGAGTGGAGGTCTGGACCGGCAATGAGTTTCTGCACTTGCTGATGTATCCACGAAGATTAATCAGCTCCTCTTCGCTTCACACACCCACTGTGACGCCCCAGTGGGCGTGGCTTCCTCCCTGTGTTGCGGTGTTTTGTGTTTTACAGGTGTGCACTGCTGATTGATAGTGGCTGATGGCTGATTGCCGGTGATGGCGTGCCGGTGCAGCGGTCACCTGACCCGATATAGGCCGCCAGCTTCAGTCTACCGGGAGAGCAGCAAACACGAGGCGTTTGCCTTTGTTGAACATTCTGGGTGTATTGCCTCTCGAAGGACGGGAACCCAGTTGCTGCCGTATACCTGTAGTTTGGGTTATTGTTGTCTACACTTTTGGGTCAATAAATTGTAAGCGCTTGTTTCTAAGACTACTCCGTGCCTCCTTGATGTTATTTCCCTTGAGGACGTAACACCCACCCACCCACACACACACACACACACACATAAATTACACAGGTGGAATGTCTCACCGTCTGTCGGCCTCTATCGCCTCCAGAAACACTCTCACTCCTGCATCACTTGGGCCTGCGGTTTCACATCCTCTTGCCCTCGTCCGCAGTTCTCCCACTCTCTTTTCTTTGGGAGAGCTCATTTCTTCTCGGTTTGTCATTCTTTCTCTCCCTCCCTCCCTCCCTCCCTCCCTCCCTCGTTCTCTCCCTCCTTCCCGTATGTGGCGTGACGCCTGCGCGGGGTAAAGCCCTATAGAGCGCTGCGCTAAGCCTCGCAGATTGTGGTCGCGCTGGAACAATAAAGACAAACGCTGAGTGGGAGATATTTCAATGCTCTGCTCCGGCATGGCAAATAAAAACCACCAGCAGTGCCCTTCTGCTAATAATGACTTTCGAATGCGCGTCTCCCCCGTCCACGCTAGCTATGCGCTGCTCTTGGCATGGCAACCTCATTGTGATCTCTGTGCTATATTTCACAATGAGAGGGGACGCAAGTTCTTGAGAGTGGGTGAGAGTGGAGCGAGGGTGTGTGTGTGTGTGGGGGGGGGGGGGGCTGTGTTATTCTTCTGGCAATTTTAAAGAACTCCACTCAAGTCACAGTTGGAGCTTTGACACGACAGGGTCATTACTCATCCATCATCGAATTCCCCCTCGACCGAGAGCCTTGACCTTCGCTGACCTGTGAGTCGGCGGGGTCAAGGCGTGCTGGGGCCGTCTGGTGACCCCCACTGATGACTTCTGCAAGCCTGGGGGAGAAAAGGCTGGAAAGGGAGTGGGGTAATGCATTTTACAGCATGGTCTGTGTGTGTGTGTGTGTGTCTGTGTATCTGTGTGTGTCTGTGTGTGTCTGTGTGTGTCTGTGTGTGAGCATGTGTCCGTGTGTGTGTGTCTGTGTGTCTGTGTGTGTGTCTGTGTGTGAGCATATGTACGTATGTGTGTATGTGTGTGTGAGCATATGTATGTGTGTCCTCAGCCAACTGGCACTACCACATACAATTTAGAGAAAAGGATTCAGGCCAAATGATGATGGAACAGAGCTTTAGGATCCAAACTTTTGAGAGCATATATATATATATATAGAGAGAGAGAGAGAGAGAGAGAGAGAGAGAGAGAGAGAGAAAGAGAGAGAGAGAGAGAGAGGGCGTGAGAGTGTGTGTGAGAGAGAGACAGAGGGTTATTGTGTGTGTGTGTGTGTGTGTGTCTAGGCTCTTTGGGACGGGGAGATGGATATGGGTGTTGATCCAGACACTCTCTCATCTCACAGGGCTCCAGACAATTGTGTGAGTATCAGCCAGTGAGTTACAGCCCTGGAGCCTGAGCAAGAGGCAGCAGCACAGCACAGCACAGCACAGCACAGCACAGCACAGCACAGCACAGCACAGCACCACACAGAACTAGAGGCCCAGCTTCAGTCATCGGCTCCCCATACACATACATCAGGAGACTGAGGAAATACACACACACACAGTCCAAAACCAAATAAACACACACACACACACACACACACACACACACACACACACACACACACAGTCCAAAACCAAATAAACACACACACACACACACACACACACACACACACACACAGTCCAAAACCAAATAAACACAAACACACACACACACACCATACACAAACACACACACACACACACACACACACACACACATGCACACACTCTCTCAAACACATATTGAGATGCTCAAAGTACACACAACGGTGCTGCACACACAAACACACACACACACACACACACACACATACACACACACCACCATCCCTGTCCATACAAATAGGCACATCACGGGAGATGGCCAACCGGGAATAATAAGACCAAAGCGCCGTGGCCTACCTAGACTAACTGGAAAGGAACGTGAAATAAAAGGGCCTGCAGCAGCGCTATGACTTCCATGTGTGGGCCCAGAGACGCCTTGCCTTTAACAGGGCTCTGAGAACAGTCGGCTCCTCACATGCCGCCCGGAGACGACTCCAGCTGCAATTTCACGCTGATATTTGGGGGACAGTTTCCACCGAGACCCTCCTATCTAATCACAGGGATCATGGGAAGCCACATCATAAGCCCAATGAGGCTTGAAAGTGCTCACGGGCCATACACACACTCACACACACACACACACACACATTCAGGCACACATGCATGTAAACACATAAACAAACAATACAGTCTGTAATGCTGACATGCTGTTCTGTGTCAAGGCCCACAGTTTACAGTGCATGGGCTTCAGGCGTTTGGCACCAGCCCTCCTGGTGACCTGTTTCTGATTGGAGCGTTCTTGCCCCTGGGTCATCCATCACAGGCCACCGCTGCACGCTATTGGATTACTTCACTTTGTCATGGCCGCTGCGCTGCGGTTCGTCCGCTGCAGCCCGAGCCTGCAGCTGGCCGTGACTCTGAGAGAGGAGATCCACCCTCTCAGGCTAGGGCTCAACACCACCGACACTGACCACATGTAGCTAATCTGTGCGTGTGTGTGTCTCTGTGTGTGTGTGTGTGTGTGTGTGTGTGTG
>NC_085008.1:11367426-11369926 GCF_963854185.1 Sardina pilchardus
TATGGTGTTGTGTGGTGTGCTGTGGTGTGCTGTGGTGTGCTGTGGTGTGGTGTGGTGTGGTGTGGTGTGGTGTGGTGTGGTGTTGTATGGTGTTGTGTTGTGTGGTGTGCTGTGGTGTGGTGTGGTGTGGTGTGGTGTGGTGTGGTGTGGTGTGGTGTGCTGTGGTGTGCTGTGGTGTGGTGTGGTGTGGTGTGGTGTGGTGTTGTATGGTGTTGTGTGCTGTGCTGTGCTGTGCTGTGCTGTGCTGTGCTGTTGTGTGCTTCGCTGTGGTGTTGTGCGGTGCGGTGCAGTACGGTCGGCATTCTCGGTGCATAAAGGCGGACTGTGAGGCCGGCGGGACGGCAGGCAGAGGGGCTCCTAAAGTTTTACAGTGTGAGATTATCCCTCCTGCTCCGTTATGGGCCCCTGCTGTACTGCACGGGACAGGGTGCCATAAACACACTCTAACAACACCACCGAGGACTCGCTGCGCACGCACACACACACAGACACACACACACACACACACACACACACACACACACACACACACACACAAACATACACACACGCACACACACACACACACATATACAGGCTAGAGAGAATGGAATGCTGCTCAATTGTGTCTTTTATGTTATGTTATATTATGTGTGTGTGTGTGTGTGTGTGTGTGTGTGCCTGTGTGTTTGCATGATTAAAACATATGTAGCATACTTTACTGCAGCAAGCACCCGTTGAGATCTATTAGTCATAGTTAAGATATCCTGAAGCGCTTTGCTTGCTGTGTTCATGTGTGTTCATGTGTGGGAGTATTCTCTCCATGTGTCTCCTGTGAGTGTGCAAGTACATGCAAACATGTGTGTGTGTGTGTGTGTGTGTGTGTGTGTGTGTGTGTGTGTGTGTGTGTGTGTGTGTGTGTGTGTAAGTGTGTGAGTGGGGGGTGGGGCATTTGTGCATTTGACTGTTCATATTTGTATTGGTGAGTTCTATGATCTCTCCAAACACACACACACGCACACACACACACAGACTCCAAACTGATTTGACACACTACATCCGCCCCTGCGCCCCCTCTCCCCCCTCACCCCCCACCCCCCTTCTCTCCCAGATGGAAAGGGCACACAGGGGTATCGTCTTACCGCCCCCCCCCCGCGGGCCCCAGCACTGTCACTGCACGTTAGGGGCCTTCAAAGCCACGATCCGGCCAAACGGCTCCGGATGGCCACTCGTTTCCCCGGATTTATGCGTGGAATTCCGCTGGCCTGGCACCCCTGACGACTCATTATGCCACTAGAGCGTGGCACTGGAGCCGGCCGCCGAGAGTGTGGGCGCTACTACTGATGCAGTGGTGCCAGCCCAAGGTCCAACATGACACGTGTGTGTGTGTGTGTGTGTGTGTGTGTGTGTGTGTGTGTAGGAGATTGAGAGGAAGAAAATGTGTAGACTGCTTATTATGTGTCTGTGTTTGTGTGAATATTGGGCTGAATGAGGTGTTGAAATAGCAGCAGCAAAGGTTTTTCAGTGTTAAATTTCACTTATATAGCACACACACACACATACACACACACACACACACACACACACACACACCGTAGCACTCTGAGCCTCAGAGCCAGTGTAGCATTCAGAGCAAACTGGCCCATATGGACTCACCATCAACTCTGGCCTCCCAAAACACACACTCACACCGCATGCATGCATGCAACAGTTAGCTTAGAGCGGGAGCTCGTAAAACCCTAAACCACCTCTTTAGTTTCACACTCGCTGTGACTTTTACAAGCTGGATCTGAGCTTGGCAAACAGGAGCGCCCGGCTCTGCCCGCTGCAGGGCGACAGCGGCCATGCCAACAGCGGCCATGCCAACTCAGGCCAGCAGCAGCGCCACGCTGTTAGTGGAAGGAAGGTTATGGGTTCAGTGTCTGCGGCGCGAAAATAAAACACTCTTAAAATCGCTGCCTTCACGTCACATTTCTTACGCCTTTAATGGAGTATATAATGATATAATGCACAGCTAAATGTGTTACAATCTTGGCAAACAATATCTGGGAATGGCACAGTTTGTAACGTAAGGGACAATTGAAAATGTCTGAAATTTGTAGGCCTGGCTTATCAAGTTTATTGAAATCTGCAAGTTAACTATGAGGGGCCACAGGATCAGGAAAGGCAACTAACACACTTACTAACGGACACCGCAATGCACAGCACTAGCTTACTGCTAACAGTTAGCGGTGCCATAGTGAGCTGTGCGACACACCCATCCATCCACACACACAGTACAATAAAGCACCAGTGGCTGCAGCGTAGCCGAGGTGCTATTACAAGGGTTCGTCTAACCCCAGACGTGCGCAACACCTTTCATCGCACCCCAAATGCAACTGCAGCTTTATGATCGGTGGGAGAGGAAACGCGCCGCGCTGTGCTGCGCTGCAGCCAGAGGGTCCCGTAACCGGTTTCGCATGTGTGAGAGAGAGAGCGCTCGGCCCGATGACAGGAGGCCTGACTAAAGCCCTGGGTGCCC
>NC_085008.1:11374926-11379926 GCF_963854185.1 Sardina pilchardus
AGAGGGAGGGAGAGAGAGAGATACTGTAGAAAGAGAGAGAATTTGTTATAATGACCTAAGTCCTCTGTTGAGGGCTTTATCTGTCTAACTGTCAGGCCACTGGTGAGTGAGGACACCTCGTCCTTAGGGTACGCTTTGAATTAAGCCGTCACAAATCACAACCTTTGCTCCATCAGGAAACTCAGGGAAAACTGGCCTAATTGCACGTGTGTGTTCAGCTGGGCTCTCCCCCAGGTCTGAGGGGAAAGATCTTTTTCACACACTTCATCTGGTGCAACGAGACAACACATGTACATATTCCGTGGAACGCGTCATGATGGCAAAATCAAAGCCAGCACAAAAGACACATGAATCAAAGCCGTGCTTTGCCAAAACCCTCACACTGCTAGACTGGGTCAAAATTGCACTTCAGTCTGCACCCTTCTGGAGACACGAGACGTTTTGACATTTTCTCATATTATTGACAGCGGGATATTTAAAAGTATCAAGGCAGGAAAATGTCAAGCACTTTTTTTTTTTGTTCGCTTGCTAAATTACTTTTAAGATGGCACGGCACAAAAGAGCCATTGACTGTTGCGGGTTTAATGGGGCTTATTAAAAGGGAGGCTGGACGCTGCTGAAAGAGAGGGCCCAACCCGGGGCCAAGCGCTTCATGAAAAACGGACATACGATAGCGGCTCATAAAATGACCTCGTGGCCCGGCGCCCGTGGGTCAGCACCTATGACTCAGTCCGGGACGGACCACCACACGGAGCGCTGAACCGCTGACGTCAGGCTGGAGGGTCTGCCAGGGCACGCACGCACGCACGCGCACACACACACACACACACACACACACGCACACACAGACACACACACAGTCACACACACAAACTCACAGACATAGTCCTGTGCTACAGTGACAACTTGGCTTTTGTCCACTGAGGTCCAAACAAACAAATTATACAAATCATCTGTCATCCTACAGGAAAATATGACACGAATCTGTGGTGCACAAACACATATGCAAACAAGAGTTTACACATACATAAATAAAAGCTTTGGAAACAATGAACACCTCTACGCACATTCTATGTCAAAACATGTTCCCCACATAGTGAAAACACAGGAACGTGAATGGCCACAAGAATGCAGACATACAAAATGTAATAACATCAACCCTTTGGAGTGTCACCATAGAGGCCTCCATGACATCATTTAAACTTCAGTCTCCTACAGACATGGAGAACAGGTTACTATGGAAAAATAAACTGTTCCCAGGAATACAAATCTGCTCATCTGACATTAGCTGCGGAGCGTCCATTGAAGGCACAATATTGTATACTACACAATTTTACATAGCACAAAACTCAGAGCACCCCTTCTTTCTCTTATCCGCAAACACACACACACACACACACACACTGACTGACTCACTCATTCTCTCACTCACTCTCTCTGGCAAAGGTTGGATACCTCTCCGGTCCTGCTCTCTCTAAATTGCTTACAGATTGTCTGCTGGCTCTGAGACCAGGCTGGAATAGTGTGGCTTTGGATGTCTCCCCCCCCACCCCCCCCAACCCAGCCCCCTTTCACTCTCACTCTCCTTCCCTCTCTCTCCCTCTCTCCTTCTCTCCCTCTCTCCCTCCTCACTTTGTTCTGCAGTCCTTCAGCACAGTCCTGACTGGAGGAAAACAAGCGGAGCGGAGCTGCTCGTAATTCAATAAGCGAGCGGGCCCATGAGCTCATCCCAGTGACCGAGGACAGGGACGGGCCCGATCCGGTCCCTCCATCCTCCCGACACACTGGGGATCAGCTTACCCCGCGGGGGCGCACCGTGCCAGGGGGACACCCACAGCTGGCCAGGGCTCTCTGTCTGTGACGGAGGAGAAGGGAGCTCTCTCCGAGCTACAGTATGCTACCGTCATTTCCCAACTATTAGCTGTGGCTTATACATTGATTTCGCAACAATTCTTCAGCTTAATACACAAGGGCAGTTAATATGGTTATAATATGTTTTTTTTTTTTTTTACTTATTACTTCTTTAACATAAAATACTGTTCTGCGGCTTATATACAATGTGGCTTATACACGGGAAATAACTGTATATGCTGTGCATGTCTAGCCTGGGTGTTCCCATACTGCCTTGCATGGTGATTTCATTCACGCCGCTGAGGCAGTCTGGAAACTACCGCCCTAATTTTTTCCTGAGATAGGGGACCAATCACAGAATAGGGGGGAAAGCAAGACGATGATGAGCTATGCACAGACACATTTGATAGACATCCATGGCGCCCAATGAACGGATCTGGGCATTTTTTTCAAATACGAGAAAATGAACGTCTGGTTGCCAGACCAGGTCTCATTTGAGAAGTGGTAGGCGCTAGCCAGGCTAGTGCATGTCAGGATAAACCTGAACAAGGACAAAAGTCATCGCTGATTTGGATTCCGAGATTTGGTTGAGCTTAAGGCAATTAGAGTGAGATTGTGAGCATTTCAAATACTGTAAACTGCAATGAATTGCATGTGCAGGGCATCAGAGATAAGCAGCTGTTGAATGAATAGGGATAGAATTTAGACTGTGCACAACAAGGACAGCATCCAGGAGGCCAGGGCGGGTATGATAGAGAGAGAGAGAGAGAGAGAGAGAGAGAGAGAGAGAGAGAGAGAGAGAGAGAGAGAGAGAGAGGGAGAGAGAAAGAGAGAGAGAGAGAGAGAGAGAACATGAATTCAAACAGTGGAACAGGAAGAAGGATCCATTATGAGTGCAATCTGCCCGCATCTCAGACAGGTCCAGACAGACGCCCTTGGGTCTGCTGTTCTGTGGCATCTGCTCGCCCTGCTATGCCCTCGGCCACACGTAACCCATTCACCATTCATACACACACACACACACAGGTTCAAAATAAGACCTTCAAAACTTAATTCTGAATAATTCATTCAGCTGTTTATTCAGAACACTTATGAAACCTTTTTCCTATTTCTTCACGGTCCTCAACTGTCCTTATAAAGAAAATAAATAATTCTGTGAATGCACAATGCAACAACTCATACTGCTCTTCTGATCAGTTATGAATAAAATAAATAGCCTATCAAGCACAGTAACAGCTGAGAGGAACAACTACAAACACTCATAGCTCTAGAACTTTTAAGTGACTGTGCATGCTAAATGCTTTGCTACATAAATACCTTTAATGATTTGCAGAAGCAACTAATGCAATAACTACCTGCTGCCAGGACACAAAGCAAACATTTACCCACTCCCGAGCTCAAGTCATGCCTCCATGTCAGACCATTAAGCTACTGGAGGCTCGGCAGGGAGTAATAGCCACCATTTGCCCTTTGTTCTTCCTCTCGTTCAAGTGTTCCTAACAGTTCCAGTCACGTTTGGCCTGACTCACTCACACACCGGGGCCGACAAGCACAAGTAGAGCTACCAGCAGACAGCAATTACCCTGCCTGGCATTGGATGATTTTCCTCAGGCTTGAGGCCATTCTCTCTCCCTCTCTCTCTCTCTCTCTCTCGCTCTCTCTCCCTCATTCACTGATATGTGTTGGCACTTTTGCGCCTAATTTGCGCCAACAGACTGTTAAAGTTTGCCTCCCGACCCCAAACGATGCTCACCGAGACTACAGGCGCACACAGGAACCATCTGGAACTCAGTCCACCGGAGGAACAAAATCGCTCGAGAGAGAACGCAACGGTGACTTGACTTGCCGTCAAGTAGAGCCCAAATTGCTACCGGTCTATCTGTCTCCACTGGGGGGGGAGGGGAGGGGGGGGGGGGGGGGGGGGTAGGCCAGCGATCGAGCCTGTGGCTCAGTGAGTCGCTCGGCCCTGACTAGCTTTGGTTTTTTTTTTTAGAATTGTTCCTCGACTTTCCAGACCGAGAGGAAGAGGAAGAAAAAAAGAAAAACATCAGAGCAGCACCAGCTAAAAACAAACAGAATTAGAGGGAGAGCGCGAAGGCATCTGGCGCGGCGCTCGAAAGGGAAGAGAATGCCACTTGCCCGCGATTATGTACTGTACGGCTATATGGGCCTGGCGCTCACAGCAGCAGCAGCAGCAGGAGGAATGCTGGGAGAGGCACGTCTGCTGCTCCCAAAGGGAAACTAGGAGACCGGGCGAAATAACCAGAAGAGAGCGAAACAAAACGTGAATCCTGCCAGCAGCGTCGTTCTGTTCTGTGAGGACAGACGAGGAGGGTTTATTTAGAACGCAACAGTGTTCTCTACCTCTCCAGAACATAGCGCTGCACGCTGGCCGCTGGTCTTCAAAAACACAGGGTGTGCTTTCCTCGTAAAAAAAAAACGTGCCTCACATCGACAACCGAAATAGCCTATAAGTGCTTCCCACAGCCCAAAGCTACACCTGACTTGCAGCGCAAAACTAAAACCCCAAACCCTAGCATGACCCCGGCCTACCACACACTGCGTAATGTCCGCTGGCAGCGATGACTCAAGCACCACTTTGATGATGAGCTACACCCGGGCTACCCTACCATTAGGAAACAGCAGGCTAGCCTGGCACACGCTGACAAAGAGCAGGCACCGGCCTCCGCTGCCAGCTAATGGCTAATTCCCCTGAGTTACGCGCGGCCAAACGGTGGCCCCCTCACACGGCCATTAATAACGTCCACCGTGACGGCTATCCCCCGGCGCACAGACGCCACTGTTTGAACAGAGGGCAGCGGGGTCTGCCAATCAATACAACAGCGTGTCAGGAAGGAATGTGCAGTGAGTGCCACTGGGAGAGGCCCCTCACGACGACGCGGTGGGGTGTGGATGGCCAGTCTCAACTGTTCCGGGATCAGCCGAGCCGACTCACTCTTGAAGTTGAGGGCTGCCTTTACGAGTGTAAGTAGATGACTTCCTTCAGTGACTGCTGCTCTTTTTTTAAGCCCTTAAAAGACTGCAGTGAATGGGACAGATTGACTTGACCAGAGCAGTATTTACATTTTTTGATGACATTCAAGTAAGGGGACTCGCAGAGTAATGAGGCCAACAGCACAGAGAGTATG
>NC_085008.1:11392426-11397426 GCF_963854185.1 Sardina pilchardus
CGTCTGTTCAAAAGAGCCATTTTGGAGGGGGAGACATTTTCTAATGCAGAACCTTCTAGATACACACTACACACAATACATGCCAGTCTAGTGTTTCTATCAAATGAAGAATATGTGTCTGCTCCCTCTCACCCTTCATGTCTCACCCTGAGGGAGTGCAATGCGACGCAAAAGAGCCAGCAAAAGACCAAGAGAAAAAGAGAGAGAGAAAGAGAGAAAAAGAGAGAGAAAAAGAGACGGAGAGATGGGCATGTCCGACTCTGAGGGAGCCCTTCTGCTGCTTTATGGTGTTCTGGACAGTTTCAGGTCCAGTCCCATAAGGCTTGCATAATCAACACTCACATATACACCATGAGAGCCATAAACACACACACACACACACACACACACATACACACACACATCCACTAAAAAGTGTACAGATATACGATGTATGTAACTTCCCGTAAAACTGAACACAAGACACACGCTCTCTCTCTCTCTCTCTCTCTCTCTCTCTCTCTAGGGGAGGAGGAGGCTGAATCTGTTCCTGAGTAATAATGGCCCTTTTACTTCCTGTTCCTGTGCAGGCAGACGGCAGCGATCTGGCTCCTCTCGGCTCAGCCGCTGTGGCTACCTGCTCTGGTGGCGTCCCACTCGCCCCCATCTCAGCTGCACCACGCCAGGCACGGCCCTGCCTTCACTCGCACCCAATAAACACCAGAATGGGGCCAACAGGCTTCGGGAATAACTGATCATTATTATTTTTCTTTCGCAACAGGCCCGTGCTTATGTTAAACGCACGCTTTCTCTAACGGCTGTGCTTTCTTTCTTTTCTTTGTTCAATAAGAGACTCGGCCTTCCACGGCACTGCACGGGGCAAAACCACATCTATACTTAGGCGACCACAGCAAAGGTACGGCTGAATCCTCTGCAAAATTAAAGCCTTGCACTTGCCCCTCTTAAAGCCTTAATAAAACGTCAGCTCCAAGTCAAAGGGGTCTTTGTGTAACAGAGACTAGGCGCGCGAGAGAGAGAGAGAGAGAGAGAGAGAGAGAGAGAGAGAGAGAGAGAGAGAAAAAACAGAGAGGAGATTTATGGGAACTTGGTGACGTCTAATGAGCAACAAAGTGAAAATGTTCATCCGTGTTTTGTCAGAAATGAGAATTTATGGCTCATCTCAACTCTCTCTCAGGGTCTGGCCATTTGTTCTTGGTATGGCTGTTTACAACAGATTTGTACTGTCACTTGTAGTTTATCAATGAGTGACAGAGCAAAATGAACAAGACCAATTATATAGCTATTATTACATGTAATAAGCCCTTAATGAAAATCCTATTACATAACATTCAACCACATAATCACAATTTGACAATATGAGGCATGGCTATTAGAGAACACGAATGCTGTAATTGAATTGCAATGAATAAAACTGGTTGTATTCATATAATTTACAACAGCATGTTTGCATATTTAATCCCATAGAAGTGGGTGAATAACATACAGGTTTGATTTCCTCCCATTAGAGGAGCTAAAACACTACAGTATGCGCCAGGGTTTTGGTCAGTTTCTTTTAACCAGTCCAGTTTTCAAGCATTCTGAGATGAAAAGGACCACAGAAAGGCAGTTTGCTGTTGCTACCTAACTCATTTTGAAACCATATTTCTTGTATAACCTAAACTGAAAGGTAAATCATACAAGATTGTAATCAAATCAATGGCACTGTGATTTGAGATAAATCCTATAAATAATTTGTCAACCTCAGCCGAATGTGGTTTGAGCGAACAGAACGCCCACAGGAAAGTGAGCTACTCACCCTGATTATGTCTGAGGCTTCACAGAGAATGAGATGTGACTGGATGAAGTTGGGACCGAGTCATCATCATTTTGAAAAGGTTCCACTCTGGAACTCATTTCTGAAGTTTCCACTTTCAGGCCCCCTAAAAAGGCAGTTTAGCCAGAGTTTGATAAAGCCTTTAAAGACTTTCTATAAGAAGAAATGAATGGATCAGGCCCGCTTGACATATCTACTGCTTTCTGTCTCCTCTAGCTCCATTACAAAACAACGCAGAGGTGATCCAGAGCACCTGGGTTCTCGCTGGCCAGGCATCGTCATGGTGACATAGCCCAGGATACACGCCGAGGCCCAACACAAACAACACGCTGAATTAGAGGGGGGAGGCCAGCCAAAGTACTGCATGGTGTGTGTATGTGTCTGTGTGTGTGTGTGTGTGTGTGTGTGTGTGTGTGTGTGTGTGTGTGTGTGTGGGTGTGGGTGTGTGTGTGTGTGTGGGGGGGGGGGGTGCATGTGTGTGTTTGTTCATGTATGTGTGTGTATGTGTGTGTGTGTTTGTGTATGTGAGTGTGCACGCACACACTCTCTTGTGTCTATGTTGGTATAGCTTACATAGAATAACACAGCGTTCTGAGCTAGATGTGGTGAAAGTTGTGAAACTGAACATGATAAATGTTTCTCTTGTTCTGCTCACACAGACGTGTGTCTGTGTGGGGGAGCGTAGGCAGGCACACATGTGATTTGTGATTTGGATTTCACACTCACTGATTCAGCAAAATAACTCATTTCTGTATTGCATGTGGTGGACAACCAGCACTATATCTGATGAGAGTACAGGTCTGAGGTCTGTCTCTGTGAAAGCACAGGAAAATGTGAAAGGAAATGTGAAATATGAAAGGCTTGTTAAAAGTTGGATGCATTTCCCCTTTGGTACAGTAGGAAGAAAACAAGAAACAAGCCAACTTGATTTTTTCAAAAGAGTAAAATGCCACATGGAGAGGAGGAGAGAAGGGGCACGACAGACAGAGAGAGATGGAGCAGGACAGAGAGAGATGGAGCAGGGTAGTAAGGGACTGGCAATGCATCCAGCCTCTTGAGTTATGCAAGAGGTGTCATCAGCATACACCCACGAAAGGCTCTCTCATACACACACACACACAAAAACACACACACACACACACAAAAACACACACACACACACACACACACACACACACACACACACACAGACACACACACACGCACATACACACATACATGTCGATGCACAAACACGCACACACACACCCACACACAGAGAGAGAGAGAGAGAGAGAGACTGACACACACACACACAGAGACACACACACACCGACCCATGCTGTGAGCTCTTTAGCTGTGAGGTTCTGGCCTGTGTTTGATTAGGGTGTGATGGTGATGGCGTGTGTTTGGAAATAAAAACACTCTCCAAGGCCCAGCGTCGCTAATAAAGCAATGTTGGAGGGGGACGGGCAGAAAAGGAGAGACATGGCAGAAGAAACATAATAAGTTATTGCCACTCCAGTCCGTCCACTTCACCGCCCTCTCCCTCATGTGCTGCCCATATGTGGGGGCTTGTGGACGTATACGTCTGGGACAGTCTATGTGTGTGTGTGTGGTGTGTATGAAGCACAACGCATATATACAGTTCACTGATTTGTGACTGGGAAGACACTCGCTGTGAGTGTGTGTGTGGTGTGTGTTGTGTTGTGTGGCCACACACACACAGACATTAGATGGTTGAGCATTCCTACAACATAAGGCCTCACAGAGGGACTAGGAGCCTGAGAACAGTGATGATGGAAGTGGAGGATTGGTGGGAGGACAGAACAACCCTGACACCTTCCAATAACAGCACCCCCACCCCCCACCCCTAAAAACTTCACAAATATTTCTCTCTCTTCCTCTATCTTCTCTCTCTCTCTCTCTCTCTTTTTCTTGTGTTCCTCCTCTGTTGTTGTTGCATCATATTACTGCGTCTGAAAGGCATTAGTGAATGCACAGCCTTTTTGTGGTTGTTCTGGCAGTATCTGACTAGCTGGAAAATCTCTGGGCAGAGAGAATCTTGTCAACATAACAGTATGTGTTTGATGAGTGTGTGTGTGTGTGTGTGTGTGTGTGTGTGTGTGTGTGTGTGTGTGTGTGTGTACATGTGTGTGTGTGTGTGTGTGTGTGTGTGTGTGTGTGTGTGTGTGTGTGTGTGTGAGTGTCTGTTTAATGTGTAAGTGAGTCATGGCTTGGGCAGCCAGGGAAAGTTTTCTCACAAATGCAGTCACAGTGAGTGACCCCACCTCTAATGGGGGAGGCGGGAGTAATGGGTCAGTCCGATTACTGGTTGATGGGACGGATGCTCCCCGCAAGAGAAATGGGTCAGTCCGATTACTGGTAGATGGGACGGATGCTCTCCCCGTTCCCAAGGGTGGAGCTGACACACACTCAGTTACGGCAAATGGGAGACATGACATGAGCGGTGGAGGTCTGCCCCGGGAGAGAGGAGGAGGGGTGGTGTGGGTGATGGTGGTCAGGAGGATGGACCATTAGTTCCAGTATAAATAGTTCAGGAAGGAATAGTAATCACAGACCAGGTGTATGTGTGTGTGTGTGTGTGTGCGTGTGCGTCCATGTCCTGAGTCACTTCACACACAAAGACAGTGTGTTTCACTGAAGGTTCACTAAGCTCTGAATGTGTTCATTGGAATGTCTGTCTGAGTATGCAAATGCACTTATGTGTGTGTGTGTGTGTGTGTGTGTGTGTGTGTGTGTGTGTGTGTGTGTGTGTGCTGGAGAGGGAGAGATAAAGAAATTGAGAGTGAGACAGACAGAGAGACATTATAGTGCCGTCTCCTTACTCACTGTCAGATTGTCAACAACAGCAGATGTGTGCAGCTGGAACTCCTTGGCACAACATAAACATCAACCCGCAATAAACCCATCTCCGTCCTGCCTTCTCTCATTGTGTGTTCAATGCATCGGATGGGATCATTTCATGCTCACTCTCCAGTCTCTGTCACTGTGCATTAGCCATGAAGGAAACTGCATGAAGATCTCAGCTCATCTCAATCTAAACTTACATAATACATAATATTATATATACATAATACATAAAATTGTGCAATTATTTCAAGGACCTAACAAAAGCATCATGTAACTCTTTAAACATCACGACCATGATTTTACACAGACACAAAACAATAATGCCATTTACCTT
>NC_085008.1:11402426-11407426 GCF_963854185.1 Sardina pilchardus
ACATGAAATGTTCTCAGCTTTAAGAAAACAAACAGGACCCAAACTCAGCTTGAAACAGGAACCCCCAATTACAAGCTAACCTTTTCTGAACATCCACAAAGCTGGACCGGCCCTCTGCTGTGTCGGTGTGAGGCCAGCTACTGGCTGGAACAGAGACAGTGCGCAGAGCCAAGGAGTGTGTCCGGCACCGGTCAACTCATCTGCAGCTGAGACCAGGAGGGAGCAGGACACTGCGTCCTGACGTGGTGGGACACACATGAGTAGAGGCTCTTCGTATAGCAGAAGAAGAGAAACCAAAGAAGCCAGAGAGAGAGAGAGAGAGAGAGAGAGAGATGGAGGATTGGTGTGGAGGGAGAGTTTAGAGAGAGAGAGAGAGTTTAGAAAGAGTGAGAGAGAGACAGAAAGAGAGAGAGAGAAAGACAGACAGAGAGAAAGAGATGAGAGATGGAGGGCTGGTGTGGAGAGAGAATTTAGAGAGAGTGAGAGAAAGACAGACACTAGCTGCGTTTCCATTACCCATTAAATTGCGCAAATTAAGAGTTGCGAAAAGAAATGTGCTTAATGGAAACACACACATTTCGAAAAAACTCACATGTTTCGATAAAAAGTTTTTGCGCTCGGGTGAGGTGGTATTTCGAGCGTATCGAAATTTGTATATTTCGCAAAACTGCAATGGAAACACTTTTTTCGCATCTGACGAGTCACGTGATCCAACAACCGGATGTTAGGAGGAACGAAACCGACTGCCGACAGGAAGTGGCACCGGGAGAATAATGTAAAACAATATTTTTTTTTTCATTAAAAGTGGCTCGTGTCATTCTAAAATGTTGAATCCACAGCTGTGAACTTGCCGACAACACTTTCTCAAAAACGCTGCATAGGCTACGCTACGCAACCGCTCAACTAGTTTTGTTTACCCATAGCAACAACGTTGCTATGCTTTGCTGGTTTAACGTGATGAGAACGGTGCTGAAAGAAATCTAGAATCTAGATTCTAGTTTTAGAAACTAATCAACTGGGCTGATCTACGAAATATTCCACTGACATGGCTGTGACATGATTTAAGCATAGGCCTACTACAACAAACTCCTGTGAAATATGTCATTTTTAATTTTATGTTTCTGCCCCACCAAAACGTAGGCCTCCTCCGCTGATGGCTTATAGCCTAATGACTGATAATCAGCGTGCCGTGGTGGCAATTTGAATGCATTTAGTGTAGGCTAAATCCCTATGGCTAAATCTGGGTAATGTTGATAACCACCATGTCTCCTAATGACTTACAGCACGCGAGAATACACGAGATTTTAATTTAGTTAGCCGAATGTAATGGAAACACCGCAATTGCGAAAATTGTGATATTCGACATTAAGACAATATCGACAAAGTTTTTGCGCATATTTGTAATGGAAACGCAGCTACTGAGAAAGAGAAAGACAGAGAGAGAGAGAGAGAGAGAGAGAGAGAGCTGCGTTTCCATTGACCATTAAATTGCGCAAATTAAGAATTGCGAAAAGAAATGTGCTTAATGGAAACACGCACATTTCGAAAAAACTCACATGTTTCGATAAAAAGTTTTTGCGCTCGGGTGAGGTGGTATTTCGAGCGTATCGAAATGTGTATATTTCGCAAAACTGCAATGGAAACACTTTTTTCGCATCTGACTAGTCACGTGATCCAACAGCCGGATGTTAGGAGGAACGAAACCGACGAAGAAGACTGTCAACAGGAAGTGGCACCGGGAGAATAATGTAAAAAAAATAATATCTTTTTCATTAAAAGTGGCTCGTGTCATTCTAAAATGTTGAATCCACAGCTCCTCTGTGAACTCACCGACAACACCTTCTCAAAAACGCTGCATAGGCTACGCAACCGCTCAACTGGTTTTGTTTACCCATAGCAACAACGTTGCTATGCTTTGCTGGTTTAACGTGATGAGAACGATGCTGAAAGAGATCTAGATTCTAGATTCTAGTTCTAGAAACGAATCAACTGGGCTGATCTATTCCACTGACATGGCTGTGACATGATTTAAGCATAGGCCTAAAACAAACTCCTGTGAAATATGTCATTTTTAATTTTATGTTTCTGCCCCACCAAAACGTAGGCCTCCTCCGCTGATGGCTTAATAGCCTAATGACTGATAATCAGCGTTAGTGCCGTGGTGGCAATTTCGAATGCATTTAGTGTAAATCTGGGTTATGTTGATAACCGCCATGTCTTCTAATGATTGATGACAGCACGCGAGAATACACGAGATTTTAATTTAGTTAGCCGAATGTAATGGAAACACCGCAATTGCGAAAATTGTGATTTTCGACATTAAGACAATATCGACAAAGTTTTTGCGCATATTTGTAATGGAAACGCAGCTAGAGAGAGAGAGAGAGATTACTGTGCTACAGCCTCCGGACATACGGACTCAGCACTAGCATAAATATATACTTTCTCTCTCCCTCTCTCTCTCCCTCCTTTCTCCTGGTCTGTCCGCTCTGTGCAGTGGGATTAGTGTCTCTGTGGGGCGCCAAGGCCCTCAGTGTGGCTTTGTGTCTGATGCTGCAGTTCAACAGCATCTGGTCCTGCTGCAGCTTCTGTCTCCTCTCACACTCAACTCAACAATACACACAACACCATACAACCAGGTCCAATGTGTGTGTGTGTGTGTGTGTGTGTGTGTGTGTGTGTGTGTGTGTGTGCGTGTGTGTGACAAAATTGTTTTGCCTGTGGGTCAGAGGTAGTAAGAAAAGAGGGACATGGAGACAGAAGAACAGACATGAGAAAGGAAAGACAGCATCCATTGAATGTTCAACACGCCTACACACACACACACACACACACACACACACACACACACACACACACACACATACACACACACACACACACACACACACACACACACACACACACACACACACACACACACACACACACACACACACACACACACACACACACACACACACACACTCGTAAGCACAAATGCACAAAGCTCAGAAGCAGGAAAAGGTCTTTGTCTGGGCCTGTGATTTCTATCAGAGCTGGCTGACGGGCCAGTGGTGTGTGCTGCTCCTGCTGGCCCTCCCAGCAGACACTAGCTCACCCGCAGGCCTCACCTGCACTCTACGGCCTACTGGACTGGACACAGCACACCACGGGGGCCTGGGCTGAACACTGAGACAGGACGCAGAGAGCCAAGTAAAGCTATAGGAGCAGTCTCTAGTGTCCTCCACACACACACAGACACACACACACACACACACACACACACACACACACACACACACACACACACAGAGACACAAGCACACACACACAGACACACGAACGCGCACACAGACACACGTCTCACACACACACACACACACACACACACACACACAATGCTCCATTCTTCCTGCCTGGCAGAGGGGGATTTATGCGGTGAGTCAGCACGGGGACTGGTGGTCAGGTCGGCAGGTAAGAGCCGTGGCGTCTCATTGCAGCCTGACCCTTGTGACAGGCGTCAGGAGTGAATTAGGGAGCTGATCCCCACTCCACTCCACTCCACTCCACACCGCAGGAGAGCCACACACTGCAGTCTCACTCTCAAACGGCAGTTAGAGCGCCACAATCCCACATTTAGAACGGAAGGGAACTCAATACAAGTATTCCACATTTCACCTCTAATTTAATAGCATGGAAAAAGCAATACGAAAAGTTGACCCAATACAATGTGAAGGAGAGTTTATGTGTGTGTGTGTGTGTGTGTGTGTGTGTGTGTGTGTGTGTGTAATTTTCCAAGTGTGTGTGTATAATAGCAGCAATGAGAGAAGATTAGGGAGAGCGAGGGCCAAGCTTGGTATCAGAACTCTTAAGATGTATGTGGGCCTCATGGAATGAGCACTGTGCTCTCTCTCTCACTCTCTCTCTCTCTCTCTCTCTCCCTCTCTCTCTCTCTCTCTCTCTCTCTCTCTCTCTCTCCCTCCTCACTGGGAGGCCTGAATTACTCCACACAGAGCTAATGCACAGCTGATGCACAGATAAGACTTTTTATTAGCAACCCTATGACTCACAGGACTTTTCTACTGCTTACGTGTGTGTGTGTGTGTGTGTGTGTGTGTGTGTGTGTGTGTGTGTGTGTGTGTGTGTGTGTGTCTTAATTAGCCAGACAGGTTTTTGTCTGCCCTCAGGGCAGGCCTCTGGGGCCACCACAGTGTGAGTCCACTGTTCGCACAGAAAGCTCATTTTAATCAGGCAAATGCTAGCCACCTAAATCTGCCACCCCCCAAACAGTGGAGGCCCCTGGCGTTTCCCGCCACAGATACCTGAGTGACCGTGTCCCTGTCGCTCCGTGAGCCTCGTTCCTAAAATGCCCCAATCCCTCGTTCACAGAAAAGAAAACTGCATCCCTCGGTCATTAGCAAACGGCGCTAATCTGTGGACCTCTGCGGTGGACCTCCCCGGTATGCAGGTGCCCCTGTGGGGTGATTTTACAGCAGGCACAATTTGTTTGTGGTATTTGATAATAATGTGAGATTAAAGGCCTTAATCTACACATGCTTCACATCAAATGTGGCCCGTGAACACAAAACTACCTCCAACTATATCAGCCAGTGTGTGTGTGAGTGTGTGTGTGTGTGTGTGTGTGTGTGGAATGTGCATTTGTATGGTGCTTGCGTGTGTGTGTGTGTGTGTGTGTGTGTGTGTGTCTGTGTCTGTGTGTGTGGAATGTGCATTTGTATGGTGCTTGGTTGATGTGGTATGGGCGTGTGTTTTTGCACTGGTGCTCGATTTCTCCTGGCGAACGCCACCATGAACGTGAACGTAGCTAAAGCTCATTTCTCTTGGAGCTTCTGTCACGGCCTGACAGGCGACAGGCGACTCGGGTCCCGCGTGAGCGCTACCGCGCGGGAGATAAATGAGCGGTCAGTGGCCGGGCGGCTGGCACAGGGGCACATAACTCAGCCGTGGAGTCCGCGGCACGTTCATCAGCTCTACTTAGTCTCGCTGCAATGTTTTTC
>NC_085008.1:11414926-11427426 GCF_963854185.1 Sardina pilchardus
GGGCTAGGGGTGAACTATAAAGCTCCAAGAGGCGTGACTTACTGGTGGTAAGTGTTTGGGAAGCAGAGGGCGGCTGCCACAATGGCAAGGCTCATCTGATGGCAATCAAGTTCTCATGTGAGACATCACACTGAATCTTGAGCAAGAACAGAACTTACTCATATCCATCTTGGCCCAGGCACTGGAAAAGCAAATGCATCACCTACTACACTGGGATGGCAGTGAGAGAGACTGAGAGAGTGAGATAGTGAGAGAATGAGAGAGTGAGAGACTGAGAGACTGAGAGAGTGAGAGCTATAGGGAAGAGAACTGTATGGGAAAGATGGCCAGCCAAGTCCAGGTGAACTTCACAGCTGGGAATATTCCCCCTGGTTAATCCTCCAGCCAAAGCCCAGAGTATAGCATTAGCAGACCATGGGATATACACACACACACACACACACACACACACACACACACACACCATAAAGGCCGAGGCAGAGGTGCTGAGGTTGACAGAAATACGGTGATAGACGATAGTGAGAAAAATGCTATCAAATTTATATCACTGCATTTCCAGCAGGAATGTCTAACACAAAACACATCACATTTACCGGTATGTGCCGAGCAAAGCACAACGTCTTGAAACAAGCAAAGTTTCCATGCATGAACTATTAGCTATCATTTGGCATGTGGGAGCAAATGAATTGATCTAAAGTTAGATTTAAGATTTTGCACTTTTTTGCCCCTCATCCAAATTAGGACGACTCTGCATGTTGTAGTGGCAGTCCCTCTCCTCTCCACATCCCTCCTTGCTATTGTGTCCCTGACCATAGGGGGCAGATCCACTCCCTGTGCACGGCAGGCCTGACAGCTCTGGCTCTGACACTGGAGGCTGGGATGGGACAAGTGTGGCGCCTCATCTTCTTACTCCGCTCCACGGCCGCTCCACCGACAGCCTGAGAGGCCCCATCACATTACACGTGGCATGCATGCGCTATGAAAACCCATCACTTTCAATGGTTTGAGCGCGCAAGAACTGGTCTGCCGCTGCGCTCAGTATAGCGCAGCGCCAGCGGCATTTTGCTGCTCTTAGCCGCTCTTGCGCGTACCGCCGCGGTCAAAGTTGAACTTTGAACTTGCCCGCGGCGCGCTGTAAGGGAATGGTCTCTTTTGTGCGGAGCCCAGCGCGGTGACCACAGCAAAAAATCGTTAGAACATTACCTCAACCAAGAGCAACCTAGCGGTGAGTGCAGCGTATGCCGTGTGCAATGCGATGGGGCCTTGAGAGGCCGGTTCAGACGGGCCGGCCGAAGGAGGGGAGTCCAGCGTGGGCATTTTATCTGCTCTCACAGAGGGCAAGATGGGGGAGCATTACCAGCGTCAACGCAGACTCTAGCTGACCTACATTCCCCCCTCGCTCTGTTATTTCACATATCTCCGCGCTCTGTGAAACCGCCGCTAATTGCTTTCACATTACAAAGCGGCCTGGCCGTCTCTGGGCCCTGTCCAAGACCACCTTCAAGATGTGAGGGCGCGTTAGCCGCGCATGCTACGTCCACCTTTGTGCTTGAAGGACAGGGATGAGAGAAGGGAAAACTTCAGGGTGAGAGATTTCGAGAGAGTTCACCTCAAAAATGCAAACGCGGGGCAGGCTAGGAGGCCTTTGCTGACAGAAAAGAGGTTGACGGTAATTTATGACTAAGTCTAAAGGGCTTAATGTCATCAAATCTCTCTGAGGTGGAAGCACTTAGGTTTCCTTCAAATTAAAAGGCCTATTCACTCTGAATAATATATTGCTCTGAGTCCAAATATATTGTTCTGAGCCTGTTCTGATTGTTCCTAGGACGTGACGTAATCCCAAATTCTGACTAATGAGCCTTAAGAGAACAGAAGAAGAGCTTTCTTGGTCTTTCTCTTTCACACAAATTATGCCTTGACATGAAAACGCAAGCCTGAAAACAGATGTTGTGGAAGCACACGCCAACACATCACAAACAATAACAAGACAATGTGTCAAATATATAGTCCGCTTGGTCTGAGCCAGGGAAAATGCATCTTGTCTTTTTGTTGGATCCCAAAAGCAAGGACATATGAGACTATCCTAGTTTATTCAATTTATCTTTGAAAGACAAACAGAGCAAAGCCTCAGAGTAAATATTTCCGCACCTTTCTGAGTTTCAAATAACAACATCCCTATTTATAGCAATTGTCTCAGGTCACAAGAAAGGCTTGATTGTGCTCTCCTCGTGAAGAATGCTTTTAGTGCCTCTGTTTTTTTCCTAATGAGACAAGCAGAGGCTGAGGGTTTTGTAATTGATTTAAGCGCCACTGGAGAATGGAGATGACGTTACTGTTATGTGTGTCTTACACACACACACACACACACACACACACACACACACACACACACACACACACACACACACGCACCCACCCACACACACACACACACACACACAGACACTACTTAGTCTAGTTGTCTCTTTCTCTTACGTTCATTCTTTTTCTTGCCTACGCAATTCTCACAATGGCCTGCACACTGATTCAATTTAGCTGAATGAAATCTGATCAGTTGATTGCTTTACATATGAGCTTACAATGTCAACAAAAGACAAACTGTGTGTCACGTAATGACAGGGAGTGAAGATGAGGGTGTAGCCAAAGGTTGGCAATTACCTCTAATTCAATTTACACTTCAGCCGGTGCGGGGCTCATTTAAGATGCAACTATGGACGTGTTCTATTTACACTCCATCACATTAACCGCCCCATGACAATTGTGTATACCTTGTGTCACGCTGGATATTGGACAGCATTGGCTTACACTGAAAGCAGAGCAGCTGCAGCAGGAAACAAAAAAACTAAACATCCCCTGACCTGACCAAGCTGAATACTGGGCTTTTTAGCACTCTCTAGAAAAACTGGTTCGCTTCATAGCAAGCGACTAAAGCAAGGCAGTTTTTCTTGAATATCTTGACATTTAGGTGTGTTGTAAAACAACCATAAATTGTGAATAAAAACAATTCACTCCACAACACATGTCAATACACAATAACTCTATTACCCTGGACACTCCTAATCCACCCTGTTTCCATCTCATTCTCAGTCTTTGTCTCCTTTTCTCACTCTTCAAAAAGCACTTGTCAAAATCTCAGACCACATCAACACTGAAGGAACAAAAAAAGATAAGCATGTCCTTTAAAGTGACATGTTGTTTAAGATATCCAATGTACTTAAAGACACACGTGGGATCTCCAGGCTGCATTCTGTGATATTGGGAGTCGATCTAAAAAACCCAGCAAAGGTCGGGGACTGGAAGATCGACCAGAGAACATGCAGCGAAGTGAACAAGTGGTGGAGAGACTCCGCTGTAGTACAGTCTTACGCCGAGACTCCGGGAGGAGGTTAAGCAAACAGCTCTGGAAATCATGCGGACCTAAGCTCCTTAGCGGCCACTCTGAAGAGGAGCTCATTGGGGTTTGATGGGGTGAGAGGTGGGAGGTGGAGGGGCAGTTTACGGTCACTGCTCCGCAACGGCCGAACCTCGCTCGCTTTCCTCGAATCAAACGGGCCTGCGCCGAATTAATAGCATCAAAGCTGTCCAGTTTGTTTAAACAGGTAAAGTTAACCTGGATAAGCCTGGATAAGCACTGCAGCATATGTCGGAAGTAACGCAGGGAAATTAAAACGGTGCCGAGTTACGGCTAGAATGGCCAAACGACTGTGAAAGGCATAATGAAGGCCGCTGATGGGTGTAGCAGACACATGCTCGCATTTTACGCTTCGCTGTAAGTGAAAGGCAAGGTGATGCGGAGACATTCTTCACTGCCCCACGGGTTCTCTCATTTCTTTATGCTGGCAACATGGAGCCAACGGAACCTTTAGTTCTCTGTTCTCTGCAGAAATAAATCTCCGTTCTCCCATCCAGTGTGTTTCAGAGCTAACAAACGGAGATCGGCGACGCAGAGGACACGGATACACCAATTTTCCCTCTCCGCTCCTCTTCCCCCAACACCCCCCTAGCCTCTCACCCCCCCCCCCCCCCCCCCCCCCCCCCCAACTCATACAAAACAACGGGGCTCTGAAGCTGACGCAGCCTCATTTCCTGCCTGGCTGAAATCGATGCCCTCTCGCAGAGCAATACCTCGACTGGAGAGAGCAGCGCTCGAGCTGAACTTGGAGCTGCTCCAAGAGTGAGGAAAGATCCGAACCAAAACAAGACAAAACAAAACAAATCTGAAAAACTTGAGCAAAGTATTGACGGCACTGGCAAGGCTGACAAGCATCCAAAAAGGAAATTAAATAACTGTTGAAAGTGGAAATCTAGAGAGGAGAAAAAAAACCGAGGCTTGGTTTCGAACAGGTAAACTCAATTTTCCCATCAACCCTTGTAAAGATTTTTATCCACCTCGGAGAGATCCTGTGGAAGCCAAGGCGGCATTCCGCATCCCGCAGAATAAATTTCCCATCGGGGCCTGGGCTTCACTGAGATTCCTTTCCGTCGGGGGGCAAACACAGAAGCAGCCCACATCAGCCGAGCCCAGTCACAGCCTAAACCCAAACATGATAGATAGTAAACTATGCGCACATTCATTTTTGAGCCCAGCCAGCCTGGGGGGTTGGACCGTCTCTTAGTGTGTGTGAGTGTGTGTTCAAGCCCTCTATCTCAGAGCCAAAAGCTAATGCAGATTATGGCAAACTATTTCCACTCCCAATAGTTCAATTCATGCTCAATTTATCCCAGAAAATCTTGAATATCTTAAACAACCTTTAGAAGGGGGATCGTTCTACACAAAAACGCAACATGCCAAGTGAGTGTTACAGACTTTTTAACATTTAAGAAGCGCCGACAGTTGGGTTGAATTAGTTTTCCAGGCAGTTACTGAAGGACACGGAGTCCCCAGGCAGTGTGTGTGTGTGTGTGTGTATGTGTGTGTGTGTGGGTGTGTGTTGTGGAGAAGGGGGCCCCCAGGATGATCCCCGGGCCAACTCATCCTTCTCCTTGGGGCCCGTCTCGGAGGGCATCGGTGGGCCCTGGCACCACAGGCGATGGCATTTCCCTCCGTAGGCACATAGCTGAGCTCTGGCCTCATCGGCCACGGCGGCGGCGCTTGGCTAATGATCACAGAGAATTAGGGAAATTGAGCTTTATATTTCGGGATTCCACGGTTGGTGTGGTCGGGTAAGTCATTTCTGCCTCACCACAGGGTGAGCGAGCGGAGTGGAGGAGAGGAAAGGAGGAGAGAAGGAGTGGAGGAGTGGTTAGGAGGGTTGAGGCGGCCTACACACATTTGAGCAGAGGAAAACAGAGAGAGTGAAAGGGAGAGAGAGAGAGAGAGTAAGAGAGAGATGACAGACAGAGGAGGAGAAAGCTCAGCCAGAAGAAGCCAAGCGGAAGAGGTAGACCAGAGCACATACCATGAAAGAGTCGCACAGACATAACAAATGAGATTAACGCCCGGACTGAAAAAGAAACAAACGCAAGACCGTCTGAGACACAAAGACGAACAACAATGAGACAGCACACGCTGAACGCTCTCTCCCCCTCCACCTTCCCCCAACCCCACCCTGCCTCCACTCTCTCAGCGCAGACCACTCGTCTACGCAGCGCCGGGTCAAGATGCCAGGCTGCTCGCGCCCGCCGACAGAAGCGCCGGCACACCCCTCTCATCGCCGCCGCCGCCGACTGGCTGAGCAAACACAAGCCGCTGTCTAATTGTTGCTTCTCCAATGGTGACAATTGCACACAAAGGCAGCGCCTAAACAAACAGTGTTTAAAGCTGCTTGTGTTTGCCTGCCTCTCGTAGACCTCGTAGAGGCAAGCCAGTAGGCATTTAGAGGCCCAGCACTCAAGGCTCGCTAATCCCTCAACAGCTTCATATACACAGATTAAGGAGCTTCATACACACAGATTAGGGAGCTTCATACACACATATTAGGGAGCCTCAGACACTAGGATAGACAAAGTGGAATGAGAAGGAGCATCAATTCACAGGCCATCAAGGCGTCTTCTCCCTCTGTCTGGCATTCTGCCGCCTCTGTTTGGAGGAGTTTAAACAAGTCATGACGAGGGGCCATCTTCTCACAATCATTGTGAAAAGAAATCCTACAGATACAGATGTCCAAAGCATCCTTCTTTTCTTCTAAACAATTCCGTGGTGGCGTGACAGAAGCAGACCAAAGGGAAGTGGAAGAGCTTGATCATTTTGCCCAAATCAGCAGCTCCTGCTACGAGGCCGTGCTCTTCTCTCATCTTTTCCGACCTGGCCTGCATGTGTGTCACATCGTCACATGGCCATGTTCCTTCCCATTGATCATCACCGCGTCATGTGAGAGACCTCTCGGTGGCATCGGTTGGGAAGAGGCCCAACTCCTCCCGAAATGAAATTAGAGCGCCTGCTAAGCCTGATTAGCAACATGCTGTGTGTGACAACTGTCATATGCTCTTTGATGGCCCAGGGGCTACATAAAAGCGGTGTGCCTAAATCATTATGACAAAAAAAATGAAAGGGAAAGTCCAGCTTTTCGCCCGCAATCCATTTACCAGATCCAGAACATTATAGCGGCTGAAGTCGGCTTGTTAAAACAGTGGCTGGGATCTAAACCTCTTTAGCACTGCTAATCTTCAAAGCCCCTTGAATTCCTTGCCTTGGGTCTATGGCTGGATTAAAGTTTCTATGGATACTGATAGTAATTACCAACTTTTAAAGCACAAGAGAGTTAAACACACTTAACAAGGAGTTAAACAAATGTAAGCAAACTTCAAGGGTTCACTGCTGCAATGTGAGGTTTGGGCACATCTTAATCATGTAAACCCAATTCAAATGCAGGATCTTCAGAAACACAATCACACTCACCATTAGTGAGAGTGATTACAAAGTCCTTCATGTTGAAAAGTATGTTTTATCCCCCTGGACTAGCCTGCATGTACTTGGGTTGACTTCTGAACAACAGAGCTAAGACCGGGGAGACTGAAACCCTCCAACACACATGCACAACTACCTTGCTTGTTTTCTCTGAACAGTATCTCAGAGGCTACCCCCCCACAACAATAATGAAGCGGTACGTTAACGTTTGCTCCCTGCTCTAAAGCAAATCATTACAGGCCCGTAAAATTTAATTTCCTGTGATGCGAGCAGTTGGGCTTTAGGGTTGCCTGTGTCCCACTCACTGTGTGGCGAGGTTAGTTAGCCAGCCGCTTTTCCCATCTGTTTTTCCTTCCTCCTGACACACACACACACACACACACACTGAATGTAAACACATTCATGTACCCATTCCATCAAGATATCATACATATGTGTAGTTAATGGATCATCTTAGGCCAGAGGAAGAAAAATACTTGGTAATGAGAATGACTGAATTTACTGGATATACACACTGTTAAACTGAGACCAGTTACAACAGTAAGCATGACATTATGGATGGCAGCCCTTAATTCATAAATATCCCTTAAAAATCTATGGGATTAATATTTGACACAGACAAGATAAGACCACAAATTATGTCATCCTCTGTGAGGCCCATTTGAGGGAGGCTGATATTCAACAGGTCTTATTCAACAGAAGCCATCTTGCAACCGGCATTCTTGCCTGTCTATTCTCATCTCTAGGCTGAACTGATGTCAGAAAGGAGGCTGTACTCTCAATATTCAACTTCACACTGAATGTCCCAGCTCAGGTGGGCCATACAACCCAAACTGGAGTGTCCTGTCCCAGACAAGGACAGATAAAGAGAGAGAATGAGGAAGACAAAAAGACAGGGAGGCACAGGGAGAAAGACAAGAGAAATGTACAGAGCGGAAGAACGCATGTAGTACAGTAGCTCCAAAGTGTTGGAGATCCATTCCTTTACGCCGTTCTCCTTCCACTCAGAACAGCGTGAGCAAACATGTGAAACCTCGCCAGACCCCAGCTGTCTGTCAGCCCGTGCGGAGGCAGCCAACTGGCGCTCCGTGGGCCGTGGCCAAGGAGCTGGGAGAGGCCAAAACACAGCGGGCCAGGTACAGTAGGCCCCAGACAGGATGGAGGGAAAGTGGAAACAGAGCCGAGATGTGATTTGCAATAGAGCGGTCCGCCACACAGCCAAATCAATTCAGTTGAAATCAGCAGAAAAATAGGTGATAGTTTCTTTGGGAGGGTGTGTGTGTGTGTGTGTGTGTGTGAGAGAGAGAGAGAGAGAGAGAGAGAGAGTGAGAGTGAGTGGGAGAGAGTGGGAGAGAGTGAGAGTCCTGGAGCTATCCTTGACAGGCAGTCCATGGACAACACAACTATTAGTGTTCCAGTTCCCCTCTACTTCATGTAAGAAGATCCCAAACTACAAAACAGATGTGAGGCCTGAGAGACGAATCTACAAATACCCCAAAACTACAAACATCAGTGACAAAAACAATACACCATGATGGCCCAGTCAGTGTGTCCAAAACAGCCTCGAAAAAAATAAAACCATTTCCTCACTGATAGATCGCGTCTAGATTTCCATTGTTTATATGACTCTTTGGGCTGAAAATCCCCATGAAGGTTAGGCATTTATTGGTGCTGAGAGAACATGGCATATGCACAAAGAACCATCTGTGGGCACTGAGAGTTTAATGTGCAGCTTTTCTCCCAAGTTCTTAATGCAATGCAAACAGGCTTTAGGATTTGGCCTGACACATTTACGGCCTGATTTAAAAAGCCATGTTTCATCATGACTTGCGTAAAGGGAAATGTAGCATAGCTGCCGGCCATTTGTGGGGGCCAAACATTACTTGGCAAGGGAAAATGGTTACCTGATAAGGGGTGCTGAAATCCAGATCTGCTTTCGTGTAATGACCACTCATTTCCCATAAGATCTTAGACAGGGCCCAGGGGTCCGATGATACATATCTCTCACAACTCATTTTAAGTGGCTACTCAGACAATCAAAGAATGAGTGTGTGAAATACACTCTTTGGTATTGTGCGGTTGCACTACTAAGCAGCGGTGTTGAAGAGGAAAGAAAAACTCCCTCAGGGTCTTCACTAACCACCTCAACTGTATGCAGACCTCAATCTCTTCCTCTAATGCATGTCCGTAAGATGATAGGATTGATATAAAAAGACTCACTACGAAAGGAATGGCAATTAATGAGGCCAGTATAATATTACAAAACAAACACATTTTCAACAGGAGCGGTGTGAGTTAAAAAGGTGTGATTGAGAGTCTAAAGGGATTTGGGTTCAAGCTCCCCTCCTGCGTGTTTTTATAGATAGTATTTGATCCACGGACAGGCACATTACAATAACAGTGGGTGTCGCTGCGGCTTCTGTGTTGGGTGGATTTTGGTCATGTTTGGCTGGCCTGAGCTGCAGGTGTGGAGTCAGCTTTCCTTCTTTGGTCACAGTGATTAAAGTCAGGAGGGGGCCAGGAACGCCCCCGTCACTGTAGAGCTACTATAAGCAAAAATGCCAAGTGCCCAGCGAAGGTTTTTCTACATCCACTCACGACTAGTGCTGAACTACTGGTGTGAGATTTTCTGGACACGGTGTACATAACTTAAGTTACTATGCAGTTATATGTGGGGAAATGTTTATCAGCTTTTACCTTAGACTATGTTTATTCAGCCTCGTTTGATCATTTGAGGCTCAGAGAAACGACACCTGGGCAAAATCTGGGCCAGATCCGGGCCAGCTCAGGAGTGGATCTGCTCTCGATAATGGCCTCATGCGCTCCAGAGTCATCGGCGCCTGGGAGTGGACACGGTGTGCTGAGCTGATCTCACCAGCCTATTGGAACTGCATATCCAGCATCTGCCACTCTGCCCTTATATGGATAACTTTCCCACCTCCAATGAAAAAGCCACTCAACTCAAATTCATGTCAAATTCACACTCAAAAAGACACAGAGTTCTGCTCAAGTTTAGGCTTCATTCAGTATCTGCTGTTGCAATCACCACTACACTGACTGTTTATTAAGGAAAACAGTATATTCTGAATCTTTGGGCCTCTGCTTCCATTTACAGCGGAAACCCCTATGGCCAGAAGAGCCCAAATAACCTCAAACAACAGCACTGATTCTATCTGCAATCTAACGGGGAAGCAGGCTTGGCTCCTTTACAGCCCAACAGCACCAGTTTAGCACAGTCAGCCATGCAACTGTAGTTCGGTAATGATAGTCATCAGGAACTACTGCTGCCAGTAAGTAGTCGGAAGGTCTCAGAAAGATTCAGGAGGTACTAAATGCTGTTATCATGGCTCACGACTATGGGCTATATCATAGCAATCTTCCTTTAAACTGCATCTTCTTGTTGAGTAGAATGATAAACATCCATTAATCAAATGTAACTAATAGTTGTTCTTCAAAACAGATCATAAGCTTAGCAACATATTATGTTCTGAGAGATTTAGCTGCATTACAATTTGGCAAGAGTACAAGGATAACAAGAAATGGTGAATGGCTGGAGTAATTACTTATGCCTGACAAGGCTTGTATACACTATTTTATTTCTTTGAGAAGGAGAAGGAGCAGGAATCAAGGACTGTGATTTATTAACCTGTTACACCAATTTATAAAGAGTGTATTTATACGCATGATGAGCATTGGGTGTGTGTGTATGTGATTGTGTGTGTGAGTGAGAGAGAGAGTGTGTGTGTATGTATGTGTGTGTGTGATAGAGAGAGCGAAAGAGAGAGAAAAAAAAGGAAAGGCAGAGAAGATGAACCCTGACGTTTACATCTGTTTCACACATACTGTCCATTAGAAGTGACTGAGCGAACGCTCCTTGGTGTCCACCGAGGCTTTTAAAGATAGAGCACTTGATGCTTGAGTAACTACGCCATACATTTGGGTGCAGGGGGATTGAGACGCAGAGACTCCGAGAACAAGCCTTCCTAATGGTGCATTTTTTTTCCCCTGAGGTAAAGTGCATTTAGTGTCAACAGTATGTCTGGTTGAAATCCGCACACAGACAGTTACGCCCCGCTGATTTATAGTCCCCCAGCAACTATTATCCATAGATGGGATCAGAGCAAAGGGGGGCCGGTCCCTGTCCTTCACCTCAGTGATGAGCCCATGATATGACCGAGCAACAAAGGCCATCTCCCCATGCCATCAAAAACACCCATAAAACTATTTATAACAAAAACCAGCAAAACAAACACAGTCGGTGATGTCTGGAGCATATGGTTACATACTGTAAATAGATATTGTGGAAAGGGAAAATGGGAGTACTCCATATAAAATAACCTATAGGTCCAGATGTCAGGCCATACACATCCCCCAGCATAAAAATGACTGTGAAGTCGAATCACTTTTTTGTGTGTCCAGTGAAAAGATACCCATCCAAAACGAGACCCACCTGGACACCTGTCTCCTGCCCACGCCGACTTGGAAAGGATGTTTACAGACCATCACAGGTTAAGTGGACATGTGAGAGTGTCTGTTTGGGTTGTCCTGCCATTGACTAAGGCTGGAAGAATAGGCGGCTTCTTTGTCAACTCAGTGTGAGTGTGGCACAGAAGAGCGAGGATTAGGTAAACCAACAAGCACTTAGGGCGTTGAGCTAAGGGCCCTGTGATGCTATGGCTTTATCACTGGGTTAACACTGTATCAGTCAGACCATACCTACCCAGTTATGAGTACCATCTGTTGGGTAAATCATAGACACTTCCAAAGCCAGATTTCAAAGGTATGTCTGTGATTTGCAGTAAAACAAATTAACACTACGTCTGTTATGAAAGGGTAAAATTATAGAAAATATTTAAGTAGTTTTGTCCTTAAATATACACTGATTATTCAACATAGATGTCAGAATGTATCATTATTCCTAAAATGTAAACTTGACAAATAACATACCCCACGCTGTTAGTTAAAACAGTTGCCATTGTTGTTGAGTGACTTTGTAAATCTCAAGTGTTGTTCTACAGGCCCTAAGTCATGTAAACTTCACTAGATGTCTTTAAGAAAAGAAATGATAGTTCATACAAAGGACCTCCAGCGGCGACGCTGATCCCCGATCAACTCATTTACTGAGCTATTGTCCTCCCACCGAGGAGCAAACCAATCTTTGTTCAGTTTTCATTTTAAAAGACCAGCTCGGGGTCAAATTTCAGATAACACTTCAGAGCTACAGATAAGCACACCTTTACATTAAAAACAACGTCACATCAAAAACAGAAAAGATGAGCATCTGACACTGAAAATAAAATGCATTGACAAAGACAAATGATGTAAACGCCTCTACATGTGCTCTTGGAACTCTTAAAATGTTTATCAAGACAAGTAGACTTAAGGAAAATAAATGTAAATTTGTACTATCTGGCAATCCAACAGCGATGATGACAAATGAACCAGACGCACAGAACTTATACGGTCGTTTTCTTTCTTTAAACCAGAAATTATTTTCATTTCAGTAACGTTGTTGTTAGTGTTCAATAGCTGGCATGCTTATAAAAATTAAAAAGGCAAGTCCTACCCGTTGTAAAAGGCATCCTGAAGACTATTTGCAGCAACGCGATGGCCCATACAAAGTTGAGATGACATCTCTGTGAATGCTGTTTCA
>NC_085008.1:11432426-11497426 GCF_963854185.1 Sardina pilchardus
TTAAATGCCATCAGACATCTTGGCCTGTATCAGTTCATTCTATGTATGTATTCTATGTCTTAACTCTTCACCAAAGTATTTTAACAGACTTGAGGAGATGGAGACAAAGGCAAAGTCATTTCCCAGACTTTTTATTTCATGAGCTAATTTTGTATTGTTATGTGAAATTCGAAAGCACTTTATGTCCTGTTTTATGAAATAGTATTACATGATTTTTATTGGCAGTTCAAAAGTGTATTTATTTTCTTCAGGTCTCATTATGAGACTTTTGAAGGTGATTAATTTGTCAGCTGATAGACATGGCATTTCTCAAGGGCCGATTCTCTGTGCTGCTGTAAAAATATGGCCAAGCTGCCAAACATCAGGGGGGAAAAGCCTTCTTATAATAGCCCCGCGGCTAAATGCATGTGAGTGTTATTACCAGTACCTGACGTAATGATGGCCAATCAAAATAAAACCTGCAAACCATTACGGCCCGAACAGGGGAACACATTATGTGTCAGCATCAGATGAGAGAGCTCGGGCCATGCCATATTCAAAGAGAATGAAAACGTCCCACCCTATTATTCATTCCCTCATGCACAAAGGGGAACCATTTAACTGTGACACATCCTGTTGCCAAAAGTTGTCCATTTGATAAGTGAGTTGACAGACGGGCCCAGTGCGGGGAGGATGGGGGTTTATTACGATGCAGTCATCATTGACTCAGATGAGTGGAATTGGTGAAGGGTATCTGTAATCCAGAACATTCTGACAGAGAAAAAGAGAGAGAGAGAAGCAAGAGAAGAGAGAGAGAGAGAGAGAGAGAGAGAGAGAGAGAGAGAGAGAGAGAGAGAGAGAGAGAGAGAGAGAGAGATGGGGGTGGGGGGGGGGAGGTGCCCAGTACACAGGCCTACCTGATTTCCAAATTCTTCCACTATTAACTAAATTGCAGGCAATTCAGGTGAAATGGACGACTGGAATGAGAACCATGATGTCAGCCTGTCTGTAGCATTTATGGGGCAGAGGAAATTCCTTGTTTCTGTTTTTCATATTTTATCCTTTTTTACTCTACTGAATTGAAATATTCATTTCCCTTTATGTGCAAGTATGAATATTCAGAAATAGTCAAGCTAAAGTAGTCATAAACTTCAGCTTCAAGATCACCTCATAAAACCTTCTTTGATGGACCTCCATCAAGTGGATACATTTTTCTTTTCCCATTTGGGATTAAGGATTTGGTATCTCAACCGAATCTCCAAAACATTCCAATAAAAACAAGAGGGCAAAACTGATATATGTAATCCTGGCTGGCCTCTACAAGTTTGTAATTTAATTTTTGGAAGTCTCAACACTCCATTTTTCTGGATTGCATTCTTGGCCTGGCTTGTATGGAGGCGTTAGGACATCCAGCGCGTCTCTGGCAGGCCATTTCTCATTTATTTCCACAATAAGGCCTGATCTGACTAATAATACTCCACCCAACCTCACTGCCCGACTCATTTCCAAACGCTGCACTGGTGCTCACCGCAGAGGTCTCAAAAGCCAGCCGGCCTGGAGGATTGTGGTCGGGGCCTACGGGTTAACTCCTTGTAGATGCACTCCTGCTAAGGATTTGTGGCCCAGATCTGAGGGCAGAGGGATAGGCCTGATTATGCAGGTCCCCTGGCCGTCTCCACGGCCTGCATAACCACATCCGCGCCCCGATTCTCGGAGCTGCTGGGCCATTCCTGCATTCCAGCAGTGATGGCTATCTCTCCAGTGCTGCCTGAGATTGAACTGATGCTCTCCCCACATACTTTAATGAATGATGAAAAGACATACATCCCTCCTCCTGCATGTATTGCAATGCATGTCTGCCATAGTCCCTACATGCATCACCAGGTTGAGGTGATATTAACCAAAATGTACATTATGGTTGATTTCCTTTCTCAACAAACTGCATGTATTAAATGTGTGTTTTAAGTTGTTTTATTGGAAATAGGGGTTTCTCTGGTTAGCATTCCCTGTGTTAATTAATATCTACTAGAGCTCAATGTTAGCACTTAACCACAGTTGTAGCAGTATAATCAGATTTAATGTATTAAATAACACCAGCGCTTTATCATAGATAAGAGCTACGGCTCTATATTTAGCACACGACAGAAAACAAATGGATCCCAGGCTGACCACAAACAATAATCCTACAACCTCAGGAATATCGATGTCAACTTGTGGGGAGGGGGAACATCTATCTTGGTCCTGTGAGAGACCCAGAGAATGTTATTCGAAGGAAAGCACAACTGGCTCTGGGAAATAATAAACCATACCATTCATATCCTTCTGGAACGTTCTTTTTTAATTTATTTTTGTGTGTTGTAGTAGTATACTATTCTGTTTTGGCAGTGCATGATACTGTATTGATATGAGGCATTGAGTGATTGTGTGTTGGGGAGGAGATGATGGGTGACTGAATGGACAGGTTTCTTGTTGGAGGGGAAGGCATCAGGTGTTTATGTGATCACAGTTGGGGCCGTGCGGCCGGTCTTCTCCTTCAGCTGGGACATCTTCAGAGCAATGTCCACCAGAGGAGCCAGCATCACCTGAGAGTGGACACACACATGGTCATTCATTCCAACCGCAGACCAGCATGACCACATACTGTATACAGTGCAGTGCCCTCCATAAGTATTGGAAGACATGCTAAAGTTGACTATAAAGAGGAACATATAAAATCGTCTTTTGGAAATTGCTGGTTTGATTTGCATCGAGCTCAATGAGAATAAAACCAGCTAATAGACTAACTGAAATAAAACCATGCCAATCTCTAGGTATGGTGAAGGCAGGGTATGTGATGATGTGGGGCTATTTTAATTCCAAAGGCCAAGGGAACTTTAACAGGGTGCATAGTGTCCTGGTTCCATGAAATAATTGGCATTCAAAAAATAAAAAAATCTGCCTGCCTCTGTGGGAATTTAAACACATAGGGTTAACATAGGGGTTCCAATACTTATGACCCCTGTATTTGAAGGAAAACATCTATCTATTTACGATACATTATTCATTCACAAAGAAAACTGATGTCCTTAAAGGTTGGATATTTCCTTTTTTTTTATTTAAGGTATTAAGATAAATGTCCAAAAGATGATTTTATATTGCCCTTTATAGTCAACTTTAGCATGTGTTCCAATACTTATGGAGGGCACTGTATCTATGGAGAATATTTTTGTACTATTATCTTGGTAACTAACTATATATACCAAAATAAGGTAGGTTTTACAGGGGTATGATGTACGTTTGAAAACTTTCTCTTTGCAAGCACTGACGTTATAATCGCTACTTTCTTGGCGTGAGTTCACTCTGAAATCGAATTCAGAGCATCTGCCAGTGCTGCTGTTGTGGTCTCTGATATGTGGGCCTGACATATTCAGGTCTTGGCTGCCAAGGCTAGTCTATGGGTTAAAATGATGGTACAGGAATGTATGCCATCTGAATGTTTTTAATTTCATTTGATTTCTGTTCATGTTGGCCCTTATACTACCTGCAGGTTTCACATGGTTGTGTGTGTGTGTGTGTGTGTGTGTGTGTGTGTGTGTGTCTCTCTGTAAGTGGAAGAGGTGGAGATATTTAGACTGGCTAGGTTCCTGAGCTGCTGGTCTCTCCAGAGCACTATTGCGAATGATTAAGAGAGACAATACAGCAAACCTTTCGCTCCATCTGAGCAGAAACATTTACACACACACACACACACACACACGAGGAGCGCAGTGGAGCACCCGCTGTGTGTCCAACACACTCCTGTCACACTCAATCAGCGCCACAGCCGCTGGCCAATCCCTAACCTGTGCCTCCTGGTTGATCTTCGCCGGGTCCTTCTCGTAGCTGTCTATGTAGAGCCTGATAGTCGCCCCGGCGCTGCCCGTCCCGCTGAGGCGGAAAATGATGCGTGAGCCGTCAGTGAAGATGATCCTCAGGCCCTGGACAAAAAACAGGATGGGAAGAGGAGCAGGACGATGGGTAATCAGTGGACGCACGCTGGTCAAGCGCTCGGAGAGGAACAAAAACATCAGGCCGCATGAAAGTGAGCCGACTCCAAAACATCCACTCGCTCACTCACACACACTCCCACTCCAAGACTGTGACCTCTTTTACCTCAGAGACAAAAAAACACCCCAAACCAGAGAAGCAACAGGGGACTTATTTTAGTTGAAAAAAAAGTAGAGAAAAACACCACTAAATCACAATATCTCTTCCTCTGGCAAACCGGGAGAGTGGAAGTGAATGTAAATTGCATTATTTTGATAAATTATGTATATTTTATTTCCCCTCGTGGGCCACATCGTGCGCACAGCTGTGTTGTGGGTTCGCGTCAGGACAGCTTGTCCTCAGGGTGTGAATCAGGGGGGGGTTGAGTCCTGCCAGGTCACTGATCTTGGAACGCTGCGGCCCGGTTCAACACAGGATCTGGTTCCGCACACAGACCTTATAGCTTAGCCCTCAGCGTCCCGTCCAGCAGGGAACTGGAGAGCAGCCGACCGTATGAGGTGGACACAGACAAGGGTCATAATGTGGATCATAAAAGTAACTATTGAAACTCTACATTTGGACTCAGTGAATGCAGACAACCGTGAGAGTGGAACGGAACACACAGGTGGCCAGTGATGGGGGGGGGGGG
Organism: Sardina pilchardus; assembly: GCF_963854185.1. Lineage (NCBI taxonomy): Eukaryota > Metazoa > Chordata > Actinopteri > Clupeiformes > Clupeidae > Sardina > Sardina pilchardus. The sequence goes on from NC_085008.1 coordinate 11,437,060, forward strand.
GGGTATTTTGTATTTCTATTATTCTATTATTCTGATTATTTGGAGTTATTGTAGTAGAAATATTTTATCATTGCCTTAGTGAAGACCCCAGCTTTTGATCAACTGGTCAACAAACGGCCCTTGAGACCCTTTGATCATTTGTTGATGAGGCCTTTCCTCTTGATCGTGTCAAGAGGAGGTGAGGCCTTTAAATGCAGAGAGAACACACAGCGTAGGAGGCTCAGTAGACCATCACCCTAAACGATGCGCTCACGCTGGTCTCCAAGCTTGTAGTTATAACTGTTGCTAGCTAATAAATGTCTCACCATGTTTTACAATCTCTGAAACTGCCTTTGTCTGCTTGATACGGAATTTTTTTACTTCATTATACTTTGGGAATGTCTGATACCCAAAGGGAGCATTAATATATGTTGCATGTGTATACTGCAGAAATAATAGTCACGGTATAATAACTAAGGTGAGCTATACTGTTTATGACGCTGTATAATATCCGTTTGTTCCTGAAAATGTACATGAATAGTACTCAGTAAAGGCCAACATTATCCATCACGAACCTGGTTCTTTGACACACTTCCATCCACTGGGTCTGTGTACATGAAGTTATCAGCTATTCCGACTTCGTAGGTCTTATCACCCGAGGAGAACTTCTTTCCAACAAAGGACTTCATGCCAGCCTCCAGTTCAGTCATCATCTTATTAGCACCTTCGGACTCCACCTCTTCATAGTCGTACCTGCAATGTCAAGGTCATATAGTAAACATATATATATTGCATGTTTAGATACAAGAAAACTATTTAAGACTCACTTCAAAAGATGGATGGTAAGATAAGTGATACAAACTGCATCATAAGGGTTCACAAAATATATCAGTAAAGGCAAACATTCTTTGAATTTCTGAAGGATGAAGTTAATATGTGTAATTTTGTAATTTTGTCTAATCATGCACACACTTGAGTACATGAAAGTAGTATCACATTTGGTCAGTAGAGGGCAGCAATGTTAGATCTTTGTACAGCAATGACTAAAAAACATAGACAGCATGGTGTCAAGCTCTAATGTCATAAGGGAAAAAACTTAAGCCAAAATTGTTATGTTGTCATATTGGCAAAAAAGCCTAAGTCTGCAGTAAGTGACTTTGGAGCCAGGTTGTCTGTGGCAATCAGGTCTACCAAGAATCTACCATATTTGGTTAAATCTTTGGACTTGAAATGCCCTGTCTCACACGCCGCCACTGACATGGCTGTTTACCATTCCTCTGATCTAAAATACAAAGAATACTTCATCATCAAATCACCTCGTGAAGAAATTGCGTCCAAATTTATTCCAGTGGTCTTTCATGATGTCCTCCACACTCTGTTTGCGTGACGCTAAGATTGACAGCCAGGCCAGGACAGCCCACAGACCGTCCTTCTCCCTGATATGATCAGAGCCTGTGAGGAAACAAGTAGCAGACTAAGGGGAAGTACAACCATATCGCTTCCTCCCTTACTCTCTCCCAATCATTGATCTCAATCATCTCCTCCTCTTTAGCAACTCTTTAGTTGTGTGGTGCACGCATTAAAGGAGAAATCCGGCGCGTTTTCACAAAGATCTCCGTTTCTCAAGGTCACCAAGGACTGTCAGTACGGAAAAAAAAATTAAATAATCGTTTTTTATCTAGATTGAGTTTCTACAGCCAGGCAGCTACAGCGCTACACATGCCCCTAGCTGTAGCTACTCGAGCTAGGTAAAAACAATGGTTTTCATGGCTTTTTTTGTATTGGTGACAGACAGAGATCTATGTGAAAACTCGTCAGATTTCTCCTTTAAGGCTTTATAAATAAACATTTTAGGTATACCATGATGAAGTAGCTCTTGGCTATTGTTCTCTTTTGACATAAACAAGAGACTGGTAGCTCTGTTGAGCATGTGTGCTTTGGTGTGGTGTGGGTATGGGTTGGAATGACACCATGCAGATTAGAGGGGCGCTATGTGAAGGGCTGAGTGGGTGTTGGGTGGAACTGTGTGAGGAGATGAGTGCATCTTGGGTCAGGGTGATGCCTGGGCCTCTCACCAGTGCCGAAGCTCTCCTCTCCGCACAGGGACAGCTTGCCGGCATCCATCAGGTTCCCAAAGAACTTCCAGCCAGTAGGAGTCTCATACAGCGCCATCTTCAGAGCTTTAGCCACACTGAGACACACACACACACACACACACACACACAAGCAAATACATATAAACCATGTCAAATATCCCTACATCAGGAATTATATATTTCTGAATAACAATGCATATAAATTCACAAGTCTCTGCTACAGCAAACCAAGCAAGAACAAAAACACAGACAGCCCTCCAAACCCACAGAGGTTAAGATTTGTCCAAAACATATGGAATGGATGTTAGCTTGGGGACTATCAATGCTATTTACGCAGGCTTGTGTCAACATATAGTATGTGAACAGTGAGAAACACTACAGAATCAACATTATCCTTAAACAAACACAATTCTCATACACAACTCTCGTGGTTCAAGCCAAGGTTCAAGTGATGTTTTCATTTTCTGACTTTTGTACTTGAGTGAACATTTAACTGGTCAGAAAAAAATATGCTAACAAATTCACTAAATCGACAAAAAAAAGAGAGACTTAAACTAAGCTACATTAAACACTTGGTTTGGTGTGGTCTGTCTAAGTTTTGTGGTTGTGTTGGATACATGTTTTTGAATAAAGCTAAGAGATTCAGGTCTAGCCACAGAAACAGAGAGAGATTAGAGACAGTGAAACTTCTGTTGTCTCTGTGGGCCTGTAATAATATTCTATATTTTCGCAACATTGTGAAACAGAATATGTATTTTCTTATGAAAGCAATACCATGCATAACAATTAACCATCAGTAATGACATTTTCCTCGAACCAGGAGTGATTTACAGAATGATCAATATATGGTCTTGCAGCCCAAATACTGGTGTGTGGTCTTGCAGCCCTGACTGGTAAGATAACATATTTTTCCCCGTGAATTGTAGTTTAAGAAGTCCCCGTCATCTTTCTTTATCCATCTACCCATATTCCCTCTACTGGTTGTGGCCATGCTTACTTGTCCAGAGCTCCACTGGTGGGCATGCTGCGAGCCAGGCCCTTGACGCCGGTCTTCTTGAAGTAGGGGATGCAGGTGATGTTGGCCGCAATAGCAGCTACAGAATCAGAGGGGTTCACAAAGAAGCCGTGCTTACCCAGTACCATGTTACGGTCCTGAGAGGAGAACATCAGAGGCCTAGCATGAGCGACAACAAACCAAATACAGTATCTAACTAAACTCATAGATAGATATTTGTTTGGATAAAGGGTAGGTGTGGCATATAGTTAGGCACTGTTGATTTGATGCATGGCATCAGTGTTGTGGCTTGGCAACGCTGGTGTCAGTTGCACATTTCAATTAAGCATTAAAGGGCCTTATTCATTCTTATTACCAAACTACAGTGCTCTGTGTGAACTGCCTGCATATTCCATATTGTATTTTCATTCTTTCTATTAAGCCTGACAAAGGGATATTGAGACTTACACCATCACCATCAAAAGCGGCTCCAAAGTCATATTCACCACCTTTCATGGCCTTGACCAGGTCAGCAGCATAGGTCAAATTGGGGTCAGGGTGGTGACCTCCAAAATCTTCAGAGGGAACGCAGTTCACAGCAGAGTCGGCAGGAGAGCCAAGCTCCTCACAGACGATCTTCTTCACATAAGGTCCAACCACTGACATTGGGCAAAGGATGAAGAGTGCAAAAGTGTCAGTTCAACAGAAATCATTCAATACATTAAATACAATACAAATACCACACCAAGGTTTTTTTTATTATATCATTGGGAATTGAAGTAAAGATCTAAACAATGCTTTTAAACTATCTGAAGAACAATCATATGTTCCCTCAGCCATTTTAGTTTTTTCTTTTCACCGTAAAATTCCACAGGAAGAACTCTGTAAGGATACAATGATTGGGCAATTCATGAGGACATGCAATAACGGAGATAGGAGCCACCAGCTATGTCAGACTAGCCTGAGGCAATTCATTATCTGTAGGAAAAATACCCTGAAATCCTGAAACCATTAAGCATGGAGTTGGTACATTTCCACAGGAATGTCAATAAGAGGAAAACAGCTTGTCTTAGTTTTGAATCTGTTGTTGCATTCTGTGCATTACTGGGTGGATGTGAATGGGGAGTGGTTCCGTCTCACCTCCATGCATAGCATCCAGACGCACTTTGATATGTTTGGATCCGGACAGCAGCTCCTTCAGGGCAGGGAAATCAAAGATCTCCCTCAGCATCTCAGCATAGGACTCTACTGAATCCACTATCTCCACTGTCATAAAACAAAAACAAACCATCGGGACATTATGGCTGCAGCCAAAATGAACATAACAAATATGACAAAAAAAAGATGTGCTAATGAAGAAATGAATTTGTGCATATATCAGGCTAAATGCTTTTGATCACATACATAGATACATATCACCCACAGGACCAAGAGTCACTTTACCTGTAAATGGCTTGAAGGTGTCCACCTCAAAGGTCTGTTTCCCAATCTTAGCCAGGTCCACTTTAAGGTCGGGACAGATGTGATACTCTGTGATGGCTTTGCTGATGTCGTAAATCTTGTTTGTGATGCCTTCTGGAGCAGGCCCTGAAGCAAGAACAAGATGGCTACTTGTGGTGTTCCTGACCTCCTGCATTCCACAACATGTCTAAAGCAGTCTGATATTACTCTACAATGAATCCTAACAACTGAATCATTCATAACAGTAATTTAGTAGGCTATATAATATCTTCCTGCAACAAGTAAGCAAACACTCTGAGTAAAGTACTTGGGTATAAGACTCAGCTAAGACAATAAAGGAGCTTAGTTTACACCACAGGTAAATAAAAAACAACTTACTCCTTACAACTCCACCAACTTACCTCCACTGGAAATGTTGTATTTGATACCAAAGTCTCCATTGGGACCACCAGGGTTATGACTTGCTGTCAGGATGATCCCTCCGACAGCTTTGATCTTGCGGATCACACAGGACACAGCAGGGGTGGACATGATCCCATTCTGACCAATGACAAGCCGGCCAATCTGCAAGAGGTTTGTAAGCAGGACAGATCAGGCAACTATAGTAACGTGAAGTGTCTACATACTGTAACAACTGGCTGTCAATCTCAGTGCCCATGCTATGTTTAACCCCGGGCACGCTGATGGTTGGCAACCTGGCAAGAGTAGGCAGACCCCAAGGGGTCATTCCGTGTCAAATCAGATAAGATTGTTGCTGCACCGTCTCAGATTTTGTTAAAACTTTGTGTATATCATCAATGGGTCCTAAAACCAAGGCCTGTGAAATATTTCTGTGGAAATCATCTGTCTTCATATCTTTTTTAGACCTTGAAATTCTTTCATTTTTACAGCTTGAAAAACACATGCCATGTCTGGGCATTAATATCTTGACAAATATGTTCCCTAGCCTCCCCAAATTTTCTAGGGTGGAAGATCAACTCATAATAAGCATGTGTACACAGTTTAAAATCTGTACTAAATGTCTCTTGACTCTCGAAAGGGCCCTCAATTTTGGAAAAACGTGCATTAAGTGTGATATTTAGGGTATTAAAAAAAACTGTTTATCTTTTTCACTTGGTATCAGTCACTATTTCCTCTTCAAATACGGCAGTTAATTAATGTTTTCCCACAATTTGAAGTCTCCACGACAAATAACCATGACAATAATAACAATAAAAAAAGGCATGTTTGTATTTTGTGTCATTTTCATGTAACTGAAATGCTATGTGGGGTAGGTAGTAGGATCATGAAAATCTATGTGGAAATAGAAAAGTATATGGACATGTAGTGTGTAAAGTTCTAATATTGCATCCAAGCCCCGTTCACAGAATAAATGCATGTAGTTACAGGTGTTTTGCTAACACCAGAATAAACATTTACAATAAAAAAAGGGAAGTTTGGCACCCCCCTCTGGCGCAACAGTAGCATTTTGCTACTTTTACAAGGCATTAACTCCGGTAGCTATTTGAATGGAATGGAAAGGCTATATTTTACTTCTCGTATTCAAAAAGAAGCAGAAATTCCTGATACCTTGAAATTGAAAAGGATGCCAAATCCACCGAATTATGTACTTGAAATTATGTTTTAACCATTAATCTAAAATAGGCCTTTCATTAGTTGGTGGCTGTGAAATTCTCAAAGGCCATCTGAATATCTTCATACGTACTGCCGTCCTGTCCTGGTAGTGGCTGGGGCTGGCACAGCACACAGCACATGAATGGCAGCTGGTCCACTGGGGTGCAGGAATTTGACCTTGTAGTCCTCCAGCTCCTCTGACTTCTCCAAGGCATACCCTACCCACCATTTTCCATCATAGACACATATTGCCCTACCTGCACATCATGCTGCGGTGCCTGAGTGGCATTCTGAACAGTGTAAGACGTATGAAGATATTCAAATGGCCTTTGAGAACTTCACAGCCACCAACCAATGAAAGGCCTATTTTAGATTAATCGTTAAAACATAATTTCAAGTACATAATTCGGTGTATTTGGTATCCTTTTCAATTTCAAGGTATTAGGAATTTCTGCTTCTTTTTGAATACGAGAAGTAAAATATAGCCTTTCCATTCCATTCAAATAGCTACCGGAGTTAATGCCTTGTAAAAGTAGCAAAATGCTACTGTTTCGCCAGAGGGGGGTGCCAAACTTCCCTTTTTTTATTGTAAATGTTTATTCTGGTGTTACCAAAACACCTGCAACTACATGCATTTATTCTGTGAACGGGGCTTGGATGCAATATTAGAACTTTACACACTACATGTCCATATACTTTTCTATTTCCACATAGATTTTCATGATCCTACTACCTACCCCACATAGCTTTTCAGCTGCATGAAAATGACACAAAAATACAAACATGCCTTGTTTTATCCTTATTATTGTCAAATTCATTTGATTTGGAGACTTCACATTTTGGGACAACATTAACAAAGGATCATATTTCTATAGAAAAGACTCATTGATGGCAGGTGTGTCCCAATAAAAAAGTTTTGAGACCCTCAATATCACTTTTTTTGCATGTTTTTTCAGAAACTAGGGACTTCTGTACAACCAATGAGACTGTGGTACAAACATTTAATCATCGAATCTTACTGAGAACATGCTTGTCTTCCATTCTATAAAGTTTAGTCAGGCTAGGAATTATACTTTTTAAGATATGAGTACCTTAACATGGCCTCCAAGATAAGGTCATTTAGAGAGTGTAAAAAGGCAAGGGCAAAAAGACAATGAAAACAATAGAATTGAACAAAAATATTTTACAGATTTTAGTAATGGAACCTAAACATTGTGTATACAAACTTTGAAGAAAATCCGAGTCGGTGCTGCAACCATTTCCTGGATTTTGTCTGATTTGACACGGAATGACCCCAAGAGGATATGCTACCTGCTGAGGTTCTACCTCTCCCTGTCCTGGGTCAAACACAGGCCACTGAGTGCTTATGCCTGTTCATTTTGCTTGACTAATAAATCAGATAACGAATCACTGCCATTTTTTGTGAGATGTTACAACAGTACGGTAAAATGTATTCCAAGTTTGGAGTTGTGTAATTGTCAGAAATCTATCATAACTAGAAAAAATGCTACACTATCTTAAATACTGTCATTTCAGTACGATATTTCAACTGGAGGTGCGGTACAGTTAATCTCAGTCTAACATCTCATGTGACACTATTGTCCACATGTAGTCTAATAACACTTTCAGCAACCTTTTCAAGACTATTTATCAGATGAATGTCAATTTCTTCCTAATCAGTAGAGCTCAGCCAATGAATGTTGGGAAATGTTCACCTTGAAATGACACAATGCTGACTACAGATTGCACCAAAACAAGTCAAAACAAGATGTATTACTTTCTTTCAAGGACACATTTGGCTGCTATGTATGTAGTTCCTCATTTCATCAGGCTAAATAATGTGGACAAGTATATTCAAAAAGTACACAAGGGTTCTATGATACCGTCTAAGCTACAGGTTAGGCTACTTTCCTTACCTGCCTTTAGGCATCATTGCATGATGATGGAAAGCAACCAGAAAATCAAAGTGAGCCACTTGGAGGAAGTAAACAAAACATCCATACAACGACTTTGTGATTAAATGGCTTGTCCACCATGCTATGTCTTACAGAACATTTTGTCTCCATCATTCTGCAGGGATGTGGCATGCCCCAGTGTGTCCTGACTGCAACCCTATGACTGCAACCATAGAGGGCGTATGCTGCAACGTGACAGCTAGCACGCTTCCTACTCGACACTTCTCCTCGGTCACCGCGGCAACAGGGTAGTCTGTGTACATTAGCTCGACCACCACTGCTGTTGATTATGCAACATTGTTGCCACATTGTTTCCCTTTGCAAACGACGATATTGTATCATTTTGGCGAGGACGTTTACAGTTACATTATCGAGACGGAAGTATGGGGATACAGTGCAACCTGGCCTGGTTAGAGAGGCTACGCTGCCTTGCCATGCGAACATGAAATGTCAAAGGTACAACTGAGCAAGGAACCTTCCTAGCATGTCTCATGCAAATATCAAAGAGGTCATCTGGCAGAACCAAATTTGAGACGATGCTTCTCAGGCTAGATAGAGTCTAGAGTGTGTGGCACAGTCTGCGTGAGATTGTGATCTTGTTACATCACGTCGTGTGTACAACATTAATATATTAATTTAGCTTGTTCTCATCCTGTGATGCTACTTCATCAAATAAGCTATGAAGAGTAAGCCTCGGAGACAATGGCAAGTCTAGAATAACTGGGCACATTTTTAAATTGGTTTACTTTGCGCACTGTGTAAGGGCTAATCAAGTTTCCCCTGCCAAGTAGCTGAGAGGCTAACTTTTATTTTGACCCACCGCAGAAGCTTCATGAGAGATGTCAAGTCATGGACTTAAAACGTGCCACAACAGAATACTTACCCCATTACCTGCCGCAATCTGCACGATGAGTTGAATTGCATCTTTCATGAAGAATCTTCCATCTCCACCGACAACTACAGTGCTATCTTGCCTCTGTGCAGGCTCGATAACAGATATAATGCTCTGAATGAAATTTTCGGCATAGTGCTGATTCTTTTGGAAGACGGTAACTCTTTTCCGAAGTCCACTAGTTCCGGGCTTCTGGTCGGCGTACGCCGTGGTTTTGACCACACTGATTTTCACCATTTTCCCCCAAAGCTTGACCTGTGTGATCCTTGTCCACGGAGGAATCTTCACAGTGAAAACTTCCCCACGTACACACACACACACACACACACACGGTAGTTCCCTCCTCTGCAGACACGCCTACGTCAGTCCTTAAAGGGGCGGTGTTGTGTATCATCAAAATGGGAATTTGATCAGTGATGATGAGGAAAAGTAATTTAGAAGTAATTTTCCCACTCACACTACTGCTTTAAAAAAAACAAAAAAACAATTAGGATGTAATCGGATCGGGTGTAATAGCATTTCACTTGTCAGGGTCTTCAGAGTGAAACTGAAATGTTCCACATTAACACCTTTTGCATAATTCATCTAACAGCATTGAAAGGGTTTCACGTAGCTGTAAGATGTGGTCTCACAGGTGAAGACCAATCATTGCTCCCACATGGCCCCCTATTGAAAAGGACAGTGCACTATACTAGGGCAGCTTTGTTTGGTGATTGTGTCACCATTTGTTTGAACTCTCAGAAGTAGAGCAGAGTTTACTACCTTTGCTCTAGACTAACACTTTGTTGTGATTACAAGGCATTTTTATTGATATCGACACCAGGATAAGAGTTCCTGCATACTAATCTGACACAATAGTAATCCGTGAGTTTTCTAATTATAAACTAAAAAAAAAAAAAAACAGATCAGTCTAGATGCTGTCGCTTTGCTTTGCATTGTGGGAGGGAAAGCCTGAGTGGGCCAGACAGTGGCTTAAGTACCCTGACTAAGACCATGTGACATTTACAGGACTGCTCTACAGTTACAGTAGAGAAGGTCATAGGGTAAAATAATGGCCCTGGCGGTATATATAGAAGGTCAGTGCTGCTTCTGTCACTAAAGGCCAAGGGCGAATAAAGTTGAGACCTGTGTGCAACCCAATGGAATGCATTTGGTTGCCAACGCCACAAACAACCTCAGCAAGAATAAAAGTCTATGCAGATGAGAAGGCTGGAGCACATGACTTCCCTGGATGGTACAATTACCACCGGCAGAAAGCACAATACACTGTACCAGCAAAGACATTGTATATTAGAATGAATTAGACATGAATTCATTTATTTCACGTGATAAATTACAAATGACAATCAAATCATGATGAGCACAATATAATGTTACATTGCATTAAGTATCAAATTAAATATCATATGATATTTTTTTACAAAGGAAAAAGTTCCTTAAAAAAAGTCAAATGCATGGCATTTGAGTTAGATATACAGTATGCACTTTTTGTTCATCATTAAGACAATTAAGACAACAATATTGTATTCAAAACATGTGATGCACACATAGATTATAATACAAACATTTCAAAAGGTTACAGGACAATTACATTAATTAAATGCACAGCAACTACTAGACTATAAGTAAAAAAAGAAGTACACAAAAAATCAAGCGAACCGCTTCCTCTGGTAGAACATTAACCTTGCTGTGTGTGTACCTGATAAAAGCCGCTTCTTCACCCATGACACATCATGAATGCTTCTTCTCGTCATCGTTTGAAAGGCTTATGAGACGATGCTCTCCACACAGCTGTAAATCCACTCCTGTCTCTCGTTCACAGGCATGACATGCTGACAAACCTAAGGAAGAGAAAATGCAGCAGCACATGACCCAGCTCCCAGTCTCGCGGTGCCAGGGCTAATCTCATCACTTGGGACTGCTACATCTGGGCTGGACACTTTTGGTGGCAGACGGTGACAAATTACACCACTGCTATGGCTGGAACCGCAGGCATTTCCCTCTAAAACCTGCCCTCAACGTCGCAACAACGCTTACTCCATCATTGTCAATCATTGCATTGTGTTTCACCATCAGAGGACACTGGGTTTTGAAACTCTAAACTCATAACAATGTAACAAACTACAGTTTTCCAGTACCATTTAAAAGACCATTACCATCATCATTACCACTGCCATTTAAATGTTTTTACTTATATATAAGTCAAACCTGTATATTTTCTAAACAAGGATAACTTCACTCACTGACTGCTTCAGCATGTCAGAATGCCCAGTGGAGAGGACACAATAGCATAAGGTCCATGTGTAATTGAAGTGTGCATGTCTGTGTGTTTGCTGAGACTTACTATTTTAGTTCTGGCAGGCACCTCCACAGCAAACACACTCAATCCCCTGCTGTTGACACAGTTCTTACTTTGCTCGTTGTTCACTTGCACCACCACTCTCTGGTTGCTCTGGAAGAGAAAACATGAGATCCAAATGCAGTATCATATCTTCAGGTTAGATCTGCTGACTGATAGGTGTGGAAGTCCATGGCCACTGTGAACCTACTTCCCCAGAGTGACATTCTCAGCAGCAGGGCTAGAGTTGCCATGTGGACATGAACAACAGCAGCATGATAATTAACACCGACACTACAACACTACTGATTGTTAGCTTGTGCATAGAGGGTAAGAAGAATAGCTTGGTTTGAAATCCATGGCAAACGACTTCAACCACAAACTCAGCCTTGTTTCACCCACAGTGCTTGCATTTCATTCTTGTTTAAAGAAACACTCTACTGTTTTTTTCCATATTAAACTACCGTATGTTATTCCCTTAACTAAGACGAGTTGATACAGTACATACTTTTTGCGTTTCAACATGTGCACTCAATGGCTCTTGCACACAGCGCTACTTTGATATCATTTAGCTAGCCCAGTTCATTCAGTAGGACAAATGTGGAGGTGTTTGGTTGCTTCTAACTTCATCTCTGTTTGGATCCTAATTAATGAACTGGGCTAGCAAAGTGTCTTAGCTAAGGGAATAATGTAGTGTAATATGAAAAAATGGTGGAGTGTTCCTTTCAAGCAGTATGCATCCTCTTAAAACAGAAACAGCAATAATTTCCACTGCTTAATCTTACTCTTTTATACATTTCAAGAATTCAGAAGATTTTGCTCAAGATATTTTTTTCCAATCAAATCTCTTCCATGTGGTCAGTCAGATCTGCAGAGCGGCTTGAGCCTGTGAGGAGGTGAGCTGAGGTACCTTGTTGGCGATGACTGAGGAGATCCGGCTCTCCCCGCGGTATGTGTACACAGTGACGCCATCGTGACCCTTGATGGGCCTGGCCTCTGCTCTGCTGATAACTGAGCAGTGCAGCGCCGTGTTGAGAGTCCTGGCAGCCGACTCCAGGTTCACTGCCTGCAGGATGGGCTTCACGTCCTCACAGTGCACGTTGATAATGAAAGGACAGGCCTGATGGGAGAGGCAATACAACCACACACACAGGGACCGTCAGACCTCAGAGCTCATGTTGTTTTAATGTCCAAAGGGAATTAAAGGGGCAGAAATTGTGTTACCATGAACAATATTTTGAAAGATACGCATACAAAGGTTCTAAGTCTGACTTCTGAAGACCTCCTGCACTATGAATAATCTATGGCTCCTACTTCATACATATCAAGTGAAAACTAAAGTATTGCTAAAACACTCCAGCCTTTGAGATTAGGGGCATTGAGATGATCAACAGATTCACTGACAAGTTCTGTCATGTGTGCTTGAGTAGGATTGAGAAACACTTGTCAGGGCCAATTCATCTTTGTTTGTTGTGTATTAAATGTCATCTCCCCCTACTGGTTCTTCCAACTTAAGCCATGAGACACCAACAGGAAAGCAATACAGGTAGACAGGCAGCAGGAGTTTTTTAGCATAATATTTTATAGAATATAAGTTTAGGACCTTCTCTGTTTACATGCACATTGATGTGCACTCCTACACTATCTAGGAGAGTTTGCATATCAATTAAGAAGGACAGAGGATCCTTTTCACACTGGAATATGGAATTGTCAAGCAATCCCTCCCTTGTCTGGCTCACTTCCTGAAAAGTTGAGCGTTTTGGAAAGACAAGCCACCAATACAGATAATGTTGAGCACTACCATAGCATGTGCTGAATGCACCTCAAAGAGTTACAGTAGGAACAGTGGGTACCTGGGTTCCATCCTCTACCTTCACTAGACTGACTGACTGACTGACTAACTTTAATTTAGTTTTATTTATTCTTTATTTTTTTATGAGATGATTTTACAACCTTGTGAAGTGACCTTGGGTGTCATGAAAGGCACTTTAAATCAAATGTATTATTTTTATCATTATTATTAGACTACATGTCTGTGAGGGGTGTAGTGTGTAATGGGCTCCTCACCTCCACCATGTCCAGGGCTCTGTTGAAGCCCATGGCCTCCAGTGTGATCCACAGGTCCCGGGGGTCTCCTTCACGGTCGTTGGCCTCCATCAGGTTGAGCTCCAGAAAGCCCTGCCTAGTCAGCATGTTCTTCCTGGTGTCAAAGTTTTCTGAGGGAAAGACACAATGAGGACAGGAGTGAGGGAGAGAAAGGGGGGATAAATGATAGAAGGAATGACAGAAAATGTACATTTCTTAACACCGTCACACAGTCCAGTACAAACAATGATCTATACAAATATTAACTGAATCTCAGAATGCATAACAACCATATCATGGTCCAACAAAACAGAGAGACCTCTAAGTTCATTTGTTCCACTTACAAATAACCCATACATTTTATCATGATGTACTACACGATGTGCATATACAGTGCCTATAGAAAGTCATCATACCCTTTTGAAATAGTTACTTTTTTTGTCTTACAGCCTGAAATCAAAACCCATTTTTAAAAAAATCTTTTCCAGTTTTATTAACAAATTTAGCTGTACAACATCAAAATAATGAAAAAAAAGTAAACAGTTCTGAAAATTAATAAAAAATGAAAAACTAGAATAACAGGGTTGGAAAAGTCATCATACCCCTGACTTAATACTTTGTAAAGCTTCCTTTTGCTTTCATTACAGCCATCAATCTGTTTGGATATGTCTCTATTATAGCTTTGCACACCTAGATAGGGGAATATTTTCCGTACAGAAATGTTAAAATTTAGTCAAATTCTGTAGGGAATCGCGATGGACTGCTCTCTTCAAGTCAATCCACATATTTTCTATAGTATTTAAGTCAGGGCTCTGACTTTGCCACTCAAGGATATTCACCATCCTATCCTTAAGCCTCTGCTTTGTTCTTTTGGCAGTATGTTTAGGATTATTGTCGTGTTGGAAGGCGAATGACCTCCCCATCCTCAGCTGTCTAGGAGAGGGACGCAGGTTTTCCTTAAGAATTTTGGTGTACTTGGCAGCATCCATTTTCCCTTCTATCCTGACCTATTGCCCAGTTCCCGCTGAAAAGAAACATCCCCACAACATAATGTTGCCCCCACCATGCTTCACACTAGGTATGGTGTGTTTTGGGTGGTGTACTGTGTTGGTTTTCGCCAAACATTGCGCTTGGAGTTCAGTGCAAAAACACATCTGGAATATTCTGCTACCATGTGGAAAAAGCTTATATGGTCAGATGAGACTAAGATCGAACTTTTTGGAGACTAAGATTGAAGTTTTTGGACTGAGCTCCAGGCGCTAACCAAACACAGTATACACACCCAAACACACCCAAAACACACCATACCTACTTTGAAGCATGGTGGGGGCAACATTATGTTTTGGGGATGTTTCTCTTCAGCGGGGACTGGGCAATTGGTCAGGATAGAAGGGAAAATGGATGCTGCCAAGTACACCAAAATTCTTGAGGAAAACCTGCGTCCCTCTCCTAAACAGCTGAGGATGGGGAGGTCATTCGCCTTCCAACACGACAAAAATCCTAAACATACTGCCAAAAGAACAAAGCAGTGGCTTAAGGATAGGATGGTGAATATCCTTGAGTGGCAAAGTCAGAGCCCTGACTTAAATCCTATAGAAAATATGTGGATTGACTTGAAGAGAGCAGTCCATCGCCATTCCCTACAGAATTTGACTACATTTTAACATTTCTGCACGGAAAATTGGGCAAATATTCCCCTATCTAGGTGTGCAAAGCTATAATAGAGACATATCCAAACAGATTGATGGCTGTAATGAAAGCAAAAGGAAGTTTTACAAAGTATTAAGTCAGGGGTATGATGACTTTTCCAACCCCGTTATTCTAGTTTTTAATTTTTTATTAATTTTCAGAACTGTTGACTTTTTTTTCATTATTTTGATGTTGTACAGCTACATTTGTAAATAAAACTGGAAAAGATTTTTTTTAAAATGGGTTTTGATTTCAGGCTGTAAGACCAAAAAAAGTAACTATTTCAAAAGGGTATGATAACTTTCTATAGGCACTGTACATTGCTATTGTAACAACATGAACAATGTTGTGAGTGGCACTGCAACAGTAATGTTATGTTGTCATCTAAAAGTAAGAGTTGTTTTCTTTAAACCCCGGCGTGCTCCTCCTAGGGGAGCAGTTTCAGTTCTGTGTTTGGTCTGTACAGGACGGGACAGGACAGGACAGGACAGGACACCCACCTTTGCAGACGGCCCAAGCGTCCTCATCACACTTCTCCCCACTGGTCCTCTCCTCAAACAGGTTGTACTCCTCCAGACTCAGCAAATCGTTCCCATCCAGGTCAATCACATCAAATATGGTGGACAGCGCCGCCCTGTGGTGTATAAGAACGCAATGACAGCTTACTGCTAACTGATTAATGCTCAATGTTAAATACAAATATCTGTGCTCATCTTATCCATCTTTGAAATGTTTTCTGACAAGGATGAAAGCACAGACAGCACAGATGAAATAGATGGATCATGTCTGGATGAAAAGGGAGCATAAATCTGGCTTGACACAATCTGAAAGGCTGTGACATCTGAGTACATACAAGTATATCCGGCCATGGCCATGCTGTCAATAGTCCCATTTAAACATGTGGTGTGTTGTAGTGAACTCAACACAGAAAGCTGGTCAATACCCATTAACAGTGTTAATGGCTGGGGAAGTTCTATGGTAAAACCTGTGAGACTGCTCTGGCTGATTCTTATCAATGAAATGAGGAAATGCTGAAATGTACATTCAACAAGCGTGACACTTTGAAAGAAAGTTCTCATACAAACTGTACAGCTAGCTTGAAGGAGTACTCAATATGCCTTTGTATAGCCAAAGAGCCAGAAATGAAAAACGGTTATTTCTCTGCAGAACGGGACAAATGTTTCATCCTACAGCTGGCTCTCGGGCCCGTTTACCTGAACTCTTTGGTGAGCTCCAGCTCCCCGGAGTCCTGGTTCCTGTAGACCAGCTCAGCGCCGGTCAGTTCGGGCTTCCTGCTGCGCACCAGCCTGCACCCCGTGCTGAGGGGCAGGAGGACGTAAGTGCCCTCACTCAGCTCTCCCTTCCACACACACTTCTGTCGGGACACACACACACCGGAACGCTATGTCACAGATCTGGCAACTCGGAAGAGATACTGTATATTAGAGTACACAATTTTAGCTCATCTAGGTCTAGATGTGTGCAGCCATACTGTATCTGCTCAACATATACAGCTCTGGAAAAATTAACCACTGCACATTATTCTGATGTTATCCTACAGCTACTGAGTGACATTTGAATGAGTTGATGGAGTCATGGAGACCAGACCACTGCAAATTTGAATATGACTGTCAACTTGTTCAAATGTTGCTCAGCAAGCGTATAAGATGACATCAGAAAAATGTGCAGTGGTCTCTTCATTTTTTTTCCATAGCCGTAAATATGTTTTGAATAGCTGACTCATTTATGAATGTCAGATATCTACAGGTAAGTCTCAGAAAAATAAAATATGGTGAAAAATTTGATTTTTTCACCCTAATTTATTTCAAAAAGTGAATCTTTGATATATTCTAGATTCAGGAGGAAGAGTTTTGAGCTTAGCGTGTAACTTAATAAGAACTGAACCTTTCCAGATGGCAATCATCCTCCTATAATTTATATTCAAAAACACATTTTTTTATAAAAGCACTTTGTATGAAAAACGGTAAAGAAATAAACCGGTCTAAAAAATAAACCGGCTTAATATGGATATGAGGATAACTAAGCTATATTATCTGTTTATTTTCTTTAAGCTATTGATCAATGCTATTGCATTGCCATTATTGTTTACTATTGCTATTTTACTAGGTAGTCTTACAAACATTTTTAAAATGTTAGCTGTTCATTTTCAACTATTGCATAGTATTTATTTGTAAGTCGTGTTGGACAGAGATATTTAGCTTCAGAATGAACAAAAATGGAGAAAAGGAGAGACTGTTGAGGCCAGAGGCTGCAGGCAGGAAGGAGGAGGTTGAGCAGGCAGCCTGATTCTGTGCAACAGAGAACCACAAAGGCTCCAACCCTAGGATGAGGTTTGGGATGGCAAGACGGACGGAACGGTTGAACGGTTGACAAGAACCACCAAATAAAACCAATATCAGAAGTATGACTTCGGGTGATCTTCACTGTTTGTCCCCGATTTATTTCACAAATATAATTCTGCAACCTAATGACTTGTAGGACCAGTAAGGACTAGAAGGGAACGTATGATCCTCCTGTATTTTCTATTTGTTTAATAAAAATGTCATGTCACTTAATACCACCAGAGGGCAGCATAGACATTACATAAGCATGGAAGTTCATTAAGCGTGCATCATACACTGTAGATAAATTCAATTTAGTCAGAATTCTGATTTTGTTTATATGTAAATTGAAAATAGTGACAAATTGGGGATGGCTTCCTTCAGTACAGTACATGCCCTTTATTTTATTTTTTATGATTTCAAAACCTAATTTAATATATTTTGCAATGTTTGCGACATTTGTGGTCTAACAAACTCAGAACACATGTTTATTTTTAGCTTACGGCGAAAAAAAAAAACACCAAAAAAACACCAAAACTTGACATACAGTAAGTATACTGTAAGTGTGTATGGCAGGGAATTATTATGAAAGAGCAGCTAGATGGCCCCCTGTCAGCAGCATGGAGATTGTAACCCCAGATCTTCGACCTGCTATATTGAAACTAACCTCAGATCACTTGATCTGAATCAACACTGACAGTTTCATAGACATGTATATTCCATTTGAAAAAAAGGTCATTCTCAAAGAGGGCCATATTCTTAAACATGAGTTATTATACCCTAATCAGTCATTATATAATTTCTTTGACTCCATGACAGACTGACCTCTTTTTCCCGCATCTCAGTAACACACACAACATTCGAGTCCTCCTTTCCCTCATTGGCTGCAATCACGAGCAGAGCAGTGTCCACAGACATCCAGGGAGACGGCTTGTCTACAACCAAAACATGAACATTTGTTATAGAAAATTAAGCCGGTATCTCATTATTTTTGAATGTGGTTGCCACCTCTACTATAAAATCTCTACTCTCACTGAATCTCTTATAACCTTTCTGTAGGATCGGCTATGATTCACATGTGTTCGGTAATGCTTAACCGGGAGGGTGGGTAGGGGCTATGGGTAGGGAGTTCTATGGGGGTGGCTAGGGCCTATGGATAAGGGGTTCTATGCTTACCCTGGGTTTGGCTGAGGTTGAGGGGTTGTATGGTCAGGTAGACAGTGGTGGTCTGGGAGATGTGCAGTCTATACTGCAGAGACACTATGGTTCCATCTTCCTCCAGGAAAAAACAGCCTTTCAGATGGCTATGATGCCACTCCTAGGGAGAGAGACATGAATAATGGCATGCAGTTCAGACAATTAGATTGTCTAATCATTTGAAAAAGAAAAAAAACCATTCATGTTAATATAACATGTACCATTGATGATATACACTCAATGAAATATACATTTGAAAAATTGAAAAAATCAAGAGCTTTATGTAATAAATAATACAGTTGGACATAAACAGAAATTGATTTACAAAGTTTTGTGTCTACATTTCCACACCAGCAAGGTGTAGAGAAAGGATCATTCAACATAAATAGTGATGGTGCGTTTTAAAAATCATGACCTTATTAGATTAATATTACAATAAAAACTTACCATTAGTATCAAACTAATCATAAATCGAGTCAAAATATTCATTAACATTTAATGATCCCCTATAAAAGAAAATGTTGTGCTTCGTTTAGCATTAGAACTAGAATAGCCTTGCAACTTTCACAGCCACAGGGTGGCGCTATGGTGACATAGCTTAGATGAACACCAAACAGACATCGTCCTCCACACCAACTTCCTAACAAAGGCACACAGACCCCGAGCCTTGCTTTCTCACTTAGACACTGATGCATGGACATGTATTCCATGAGGAATAAATGCCAGTGTCCTGAGGATACTTTTCTTTTGATAAAAACATTGTGAAATATACCCAAAATACAAAACATATCATTACGTTGAAATACAAGCAACTATACATGCTGTGATTTACAACTATATCCAGAAATTTCATCAAAATATTTTTGGTGTGTTATTGCCGTTATAAAGTTGTCTTCAAGGCACCGTTAAACCACGGAAATATTATAGACATCGGGGACTTCAGATGGAGAGGCAGTAAATACAATTGGAAAGGCTGCTCTTTCAAGCCCTTCGAGACCCATTCCATCCTCGAAATGCAATGACGGGCCAGCAACAGCCTTCTACATCTTCTAAAGAGCAGTCAGTAAATCACCAAGTTAAACAAAGACCCCCCAAACTAAATGTATTTCCACACTGACACTTCCCCAAGTAAAGGCCATTTCCTCTTGCTGGTTTTATGTCACCTCGTGAAATGTACACAGGATCAAAAACCATCAAACCATAACACGAACCTCCGTGGTTTGTCCAGCTTGGATCGGAGTCTGGGACAAACCCCCCCAGGCTGCGTGTCCACTCTCTCCCCCCTCCCTGATGGAGGGTCCCTGGGAGAGAGGTCAGCCGGCCAGGGCTAATACCCAGCCATGTCACCCTCTCCAGCCCCCTCTCTGATTTACAGGGGGGGGAGGGGGGAGGGGTGTGGGAATGGGGGGTGGCGATGTGGGGAGTGCTATGCCTCAACCCCACCAGCGAATCATTTCCCAATTACTAGCCCAAGGCCTGAGCTGCTGCTAACAGAACTTGCCGGCAATAATCTCAGCACGCTCATACTTCATACACCCACGTCAGCGGCAGCCTTCTGTGCTGTCTCCACGCGTCTGGCTTTTTCCATGGGCGCCATCTTTTCGTGGCGGGCGGCTATTCTTTTTTTGGGGAGCAGTAAAGCAAACCAGAGGAGGTTAAGTCAAAAGGAGTGCAAACAAAGAGCTGGGAATCGATGAACACACTCTACACTACATCGACCCAGTGTAAATTTGCCACCACGAAGCCCTGCAACAACAGCCCGGGTAACAGGCCTGTAGCCGTCACCAACAGCCTGGAGGTCTGTCTGTGGCTGCCCAGTAACTGCATGTTCATCTAATAGCTTTCTCTTTATGAGACACTGCAGAGTGGGGGGGAGGGGAAACTTCTGGATGTCTTTTCAAACACAAGTACACAAAAAGCATCTAGTGTACCATTCAAATGATTTCAAATTTAAAAGGAACTGGGGACACATCAAAGACAGAACTGATCTGTCCCTTCTCTTGTCACACGTTGACAATTGAAATCAAAAATCATTCTGTTGCAATCAGTAACATGCATTGCCTTATGGAATAAGCTTAATTATTTTTTTATTTTTTTAAAGTATATTTTTTTGGCTTTTGTGCCTTTAATTTTGACAGGACAGTAGAGAGAGACAGGAAGCGAATGGGTGAGAGAGTCGGGGTGGGATCCGGAAAGGACCTCGGGGCGGGAATCGAACCCGGGTCGCCGGCGTGCGGTGCAGGTGCCCCAGCCAGTTGCGCCACGGCTGGGGCCAGAATAAGCTTAATTGACTCATAGTCATAATATGACTATAAGACTATTATATTATAACATGACTATGATCTATCATTATATCTGAGGTACCTGTAAGGATTTGGGTTCCAACAGTTTGGTACTTCTGCTGCTGGTTGCTGCCATGGTGATGGCCATGGAGACCGAGGCACGGCGACTACGGGCCGATGACGGCCGGGAAGAGGAGCGGCTGTCTGAATGAACATACGCACACACAAACACACGCACGCACACACACACACACACACACACACACACACACACACACACACACACACACACACACACACACACACAAAGAAACTGGCATGTAATTCTTAAAACACCTGGAAATACATCCATATGAGCTCTGATTAGGGCCAAAACACTTTAATTAGAGAGGTGGTACTAGAAGTGGCCTTTCATTCTACAGCCCCATTCCTCAGATGCAACATTTTAATTAAACCCCAATCACATACCTTCGAATTCATTAACTTACACACAACTCATTTCTCTCCCCTAATTGAAACAAACTATTGATGCAATGCTAACAGAATAGACTGATGAGGAAAGCTGTGCCACAATTTAATTAGATGTCCTTTTATATTTGTGTGTGGAACAAACAACCGAAAAGGAAAATACAATATCATATTTGTTCAAATGGGAACACTTAATCTAGAGAGTGAAACTTGGTGACAGAAAATGCAAGCAATTTTGTTTGCAAATTGCAAGACTGAATAACAGCCTACGGTATCAAAACACCACACACCAAATGTTTTCCTGTTTTCTTCAGGTGCACAGCAGCATGTCTGAAGTCAGAGAGTACATGTGTGTTCCATAGCTACCGCACAGACAGAAACACTACCCTGTGGTTGTGGCCAAGAAATGAAGGGAAATAAATCAATATCTCAAAGATGTGGCATATAATGGGGTAATCCAGACACTAGCTGAAAGGTTATTTATTCTGGCGCAGGCCTGGTTAGCGGGGCTCTCCTGGAGATGATTTCCAAATCCCTTTGTCGCCTTGGGTCGTGTGGGACTCTTCCAATCAATAACATGAACACACAGTGACCACACACACAGAGAGAAAGAGAGAGAGAGAGAGAGAGAGAGCTCAGGACACAAACATGTCTGTCTGTGGTTCACTCTATTCCTTTTTACAAGCATCTCTCTTCCTCCATCTTTCTATCCTTTCACATTTTTAGGAGTTATATCAAGCCTTTTTTTTGCTCATCTCTTTGACTACTCTCTCACCTTCTATTTCCATCTTTCACAAGCTTTTTCCATCTCCATTTCAGTCTCTATTTTTTCACTTTCTATCAGCCGGTCTCTTACTTTGACCACTATGTTTTTCCCTTCCAACTGTTTTTTCCCCTCTCCTACCACTCACAGACCTCTGTATTGCCCCTCTCTCCCTACATTACATTACCTTACATACATTTCCATTCTGGTTGTTTTTCTCACTCTTCAGTCAATTTCTCTTCCTCTGTCAAATTCACGCCTTATACAGAAGCAAATCACATCAATAATTCAAAAGATACTGTACAACAGCAATATGTCTCCATCCCACTTGATCACCTACTCTCTGTAGAGATACCCATTTAGTGCTGCTGCCTTAAAGACACAGTTTCAAAATGCCCGCCCACCACAAATTCTACAGTCCAATTATGCTGTATTTCAAATTCTATAAATGTGATCTGTCACTAAGGAAATCAACTTTGTTTGTGTGTGTTATGTTATTTAAGCAGACATGCTGAATCTTATCTTCTTTAACCACGCTGATACTACATCCATTTTAGCAGACATGGTTTAATGCATTCACATTGTCCATGAGCACCATACTGTACCTCTCCTGAGGAGGGCTGCATCAGGTTCACCTTTCTGGAGAGACTCTTGGTGTGGGGGGGCTGTGGTCTTGGGTGAGTTGTCCGACTGGTTGCCAAAGTTTTGCCTCTTGAGTTTGGCATCAGCCTCCAATTTCTCCTGGGCTGCTGCCTGACACTGCTCTGCTGTGGACTCCAGCATTCTGCAGAACTGAGACAACAGACCAGGGAGTTTGTAGACACTTCTGTCAAAGACTAATCAGTTAAATGTATTCATGTATTCTTTGATCAGAGCATAGCATTATTGCAGCAATTAAAAACAGTGATTGCGTAATACTGCTATGGCCATGGCGTATGAAACAGGAGATATGATGGCATTATGTTACATGAGAAATGTACAGATGGACATCACTCAGTTTTTTGTTGTATGAGTTTGCAGAATGTGACATGCAGGCTGCTGTCCGAGTCTAACCTCAGCATAATCAAGTTTCCCATCTTTGTTGATGTCAAATGATGAGAAAATCTCATTTACTTCTTCTTCAGTCATCTTCTCACCAGTCTAAAGGACAAACAACATAACAAAGAATAGTTGTGGGAAAAAAAGCTTGATGGTTTTGGTAACCAGTTTGACCAGTATGGTTCACACAGAGTAGTATGAATAGTATAGTCAGCGCTGTAGCAGTGGGCACAAACCGTGGTGAGGACTTTGTGCAGTTCACTTTGTGAGATGAACCCATCTCCATTAATGTCAAGTTTCTTAAATACTCTGAGAATTTCGCCATGTTGTGTTGGCTTCTCATTCTGCATTATTTCACAGAAATCATCAAAATTCAGCCTCTTGGTCTTAGGAGTCCAGTATTTATTCAGGAGCTTCTGTGAGGGATTATGTCCTGCCTGTTGAAGAACTATGAATGGAAACGAAATTAAACGCTTTACAAATAAATGCTCAATCTACCAGACAATCTAACCATAGGCCTACTGGCAAGTCTGTGGTATGATGATTTGTCATTTGACCTGAAATATAGCCGATAACGCTACGTTATCTCCACGTTATCGTTATCTGTGTTTTAACCAGACAAAATTTCAACAAGAGATTACTTCACAGCTAATAGATGTTTGGAGTTATTCCTACCGTGGCATAACTGTTCTTTGGAAGTGATGTTTGATAAACTTGACTTGAAAACAGCCAGGTATGCTGCTCTGCAATTTAGATAGAAATTCTCCTCTTCGGTTCGATGTGATTTGAGCATTGTGCACGAAAAGATCCGAGCTATCTCACAAGAGCTAATGGATAGATAATTAAATAGCTTCTGTGGACACTGCTAGTCTATCTTACAACAGTTTGGGCTATATAAGATCATTTCAACAGCGCTGAAGCACAAACGTTGACGACGTTAACATTTCCTGCAAGGCATACTACTACTAGCATGTTAGCATTGCGAAATCTGTGTTCACTTAACATCAGATAGCCATGTAGCACCTATGAAGCTCCCCCTATCAACCAGGAATTAACTGGATATATCAGCTGAAAACTGTGTGCATGTTCCTACATTACACTTCTCTCCTAATTATGCAATTCTGTAAAGATTAAACCCCCAGGATTAGCAAATCTGTCACACACACACACGTTGCTATCAAACGTTGCCATGTAAACAATCCAGAGTTGGTGTGCCATTAAAACACTCCGGGCAAAACAAAAAAAGCAACGAACTCTCAAACAGTGAAAAAATGCCGTGTTTTAAGATATTTTTTCAAATATACAATCTACTCATATTCAATTGGCTAATTATTTGTATATATGTCTGCAGAAATTAAGAGTCTTTGCAAAAATGCAACTTAACTGCAGCGGCCCTTTTCTATCGCTTATGTTTCCAGAGGAAGTAAATACTCAGCACATCGCGCCAAATTCCAAATCAGATGATCATCTTAACATTTTAAACACGGCAAGAAAGTGTCATCTCACAATGTCGTAAGTATAATTATTTTAATTAACTTCTGTGTTTCTTATCTTATTTATTGGGTAATATAAAGTCGCTAACTAGCTAAAACAGTGAAAACTATGCATGCATCCACCCATCCACCAACCATACCTACCTATCTCCTCCATCACCCTAAAGTTAGCTAAAGTTAACTTTCTTAACTTTGTCAAAGTGAAATAACTTTGGGCCTGTTTCATGTCTGTCCTGTCTGTAGAGCAAAAAGGGCTCTCCAACTAGAGAACAAGGAGCACGTAAGCGACAACGTGGTAAGATGTGGATGTGATGTCATGTGGTATCAAAACCTTTCACTGACTCGTAGCAGCTCCACAAGACATTCGACTTGCTTGAACGACGCATGAAGATGTTGTCGTATATTTCTCATCCCGTCTTCGAACCTGTGCTGTGACCCACTGAAGATTAAGCCAAATATATGTCTAAAAACTATATACTTAAAAAAAAAAAAAAAAAAGCCTATTTCTGCATGCACATCCCATTTCTGTCCCAAGTAACATTTTTCATTGTAAACTAGGCTACTAAGTACAGTGGTATGTGTAATTATGATCTAATGTCATAACCAAGATCTTTACCATTCCCAAGACACCAATGAAGATGCCAGCTTTGGAGAGAACATTCTCTCCTCACACAGGTACTCGTGTGATGAGCCCTACCCCTGGGACTAAAGGTATCTACTACCATCTATTCTCACTCACCACCCTGCTCCCTAAAACACAGTCTTTATGTTACTAAACTATACTTATCTTGGGTTAAGCTTTTTTTCTTTTTCTTTTTTAAACTAATAATTTTTTCATTTTGTTTCTGGTAGAGGATGACTCAAGATGATGCAGAAATACCTAATTAGAGGATGACTCAAAATGATGCAGAAATACCTAATATTAGAATTGGTGAAGTTGCAGTTGTGTTTTGTTTACCTAATGTCACTTTTAATAAGGAAAATATGTATCTTCAGTGTTAATACACCTGATCGTGCGCATCCATTTTTATCATCCAGCTTCTTCCAGATCAAACCAGCTATGACTGTGATACTGCAGCTATCCACAAAACTTAGCTATAAAGTAAAAGTGGCTGAACTTCATGATTAATTCTCCCAGGGTGTAACCACCATCAATAAGCCATTTTTTTACGATGATTCTATGAATTTCTGGCATTTGGTGTTTCCTAAACAGGCAATTACCAAGACAGAAGGGAGACCACCAATGGCCACAGAACACAAGCTACACAGCAGGATCAGTGAGTATCATTATTACTGTTCAGTGATTTACCGGTGATATGTGGTAGTCAAAATTTACACTGATAAGCTATCTATATAGCTTCTATGTAGTTTGTATGATTTAGCATAAAGGTGCTGATATTTTTTTTGCATTTTACATGACCATATTATGAGTTGTTTATGTAATTCTTAGAACTGAAGCTTTCTTCTTTGGATTAGATAGTGAGACAGGGTTAAATTGCTGTTAGAGTCTATCTACATTCTTGCCAAATGGCACTGACATATAAACTGCAATGGAGTGCTGTGCTTTGTTGACATTGGCAGTGCTCTCCAGTTAATCATGATTGTGTGGCATTAATGTGGTGTTATGCATGCTACTCCTTTCACACACTCACTCATTTCATATGTGCGCCATGAAAGCCCTGTGCCGTTGCATGCTATGTTAAGCAACAATAAGAAGGATTCTGCTGTCACCAGCGGATCTCGTCATCGTCACTTGTCTGATGGCCGTTGTGACAGATCCAAGTTTAATGACAGGACATGGCGCAGAGGCTCTCTCTCTTTGTCTCTATCATTAGACCAATCCTCAGTGATTTACACAGCACTAAAAATAGTTGGATAAGAATTGGCCTATTTCCTTCCCCAAAGCACACTAACTTGGTGTTCTTGCAATCCATCAAGACAAGCATTAGTTTTGAATTTTATAGTGCCGTAGTTAAGGAAGGAAGCTCTTTAAATATACATAAAAACATCAGAGGAGGCTGAAGGGAGAACTAGTGATACATTTCATATCATAGAGGAGCACAGTGCTCTGTCTCAACATGATGGCTTTCTCATTTATTTGGGACGAGGACAGTAGAGAGGTTTGGTGAGGTCAGATCAAAATGCTTACCTGCAAAATGTGTCTGGCTGCACACATTTTCCTTTTGGTAGTGTAATAATCTTGTCTGAATTATGACCAACAGGATAGCATTAGGTGTGTGCATAATGTCCGTGCATGACAATATTTAGCCAATTCTGACTATTAAATGGCACAAATATTAGAATTTGGATGTCTCCCTGTTTTTTGCTAGACTGGAGAAGTTGCGCTCCAACTTAGAAAAGTCAGTACAGTCCATCCTGAAAACTAGGCAGGACCTTGAAAGCCATTTGGTGAGTAAATCAGCAATAGCAGTCTTGATACTGAATAATTCGCCTTGTAACATGTAAGAGCAGCATTTTGTGAATTGTTGTTGTTATGTTAAATATTAACATACATAAAGGCCTTTGTGGTGAGCATTATATGAGAATGCCATGTGCTGAGTTGAGGAGAGCTGGATTTTGTTTTTTCATTATTAATTAATGGTTGGTCATTATGCTTTGCCTAGTGTTTGAACGTTTCAGTTTTCTGTTTTTGGCCACAGCCAGTAGAGGGCAGCAGCGAGTTAAGCAGACTCTTTCCAAGGAGTCCTGGTGACCTGCTGACAGAGCTAGAGAAGCACAGGAAGCTCGGTGAGTGCTCACACACACACACACACACACACACACACACACACACACACTTATAAACATGTGTGTAAACGAAATTTTTATGTCACAGGGCATGCGATGTGCTTTTTATAGTTTGTAATCATCAGAATGATATTGGTATCAAAATGACAAATATACATATGTCTCTATTTTCAGTGGCCAAAGTTGAATCAAGTTTTGCCATGGACGTGGTGGATAGACAGAGTCATTTCACAGGTGAGTGAATTACTTTTGCATTCATCGTGACCCCGGACCAGAGTTCATGAGGCAAACATGCTCAGCCATAGAAAATACATCAAAATTGGTGTCCTTGTTTCAATCTTTAATCGCCATTACCGCTACCACCATGACCTGTATTCTCAATAGTTTAGTCGTGGCTATTGAGCTCTATTGCATTACGCAAAATATCAAAACAGATCAAATTGTAGACTTAATAAACCGAGCACTATGACGGCAAAAAGTAAATAACATTTATTTTCAAAAGTCATCATTGTTTCTCTAACGACAGAGATAAGTTACCCTCCCTGCGGAATCATCTCTAATCACTCTAGAACTAT
The DNA here is from genome assembly GCF_963854185.1 of Sardina pilchardus. Classification (NCBI taxonomy): domain Eukaryota; kingdom Metazoa; phylum Chordata; class Actinopteri; order Clupeiformes; family Clupeidae; genus Sardina; species Sardina pilchardus. The sequence goes on from NC_085008.1 coordinate 11,465,069, forward strand.
CGCAACCTTTTCATAATCCAAAACAGGGAGGAAAAGAAAACTATTTGCTGTTCCACTCACTTACAGGGGAAGATTGATTTCAGGTTCCTGAGCAATGTGGCCCTGTGTGTGTGTGTGTCTGTGTGTGCAGGGCACAGGCTCTGACTCTTGATCATCTCTGTTGGGCCTCATATGTCTACATCTAAAAGCAATCAGCAATCTTTTATGGCCCCCGCGTTCAGCGCTACTGAAAGGGACTTTTTTTCCCTCTGTTATATTCACTGAGCAAAACAACATTTAGTTTTCTTTACACAAGCAAGCGCTGCGGGCCCTTGAGACAGAATTAATGTGATTATTTGAGGCATACACAACGCCTGCAGATATAGCTTCACTTGTGATTCGATCACATAATGGTGATTTGTGGAAACTGAATGGGGAGAATTGTCTGGTGTGGAGGGAAAAAAGTTCAGTGTTTTTAAGATAAGGTTGCCCGAAATTGTTTTAATTCGTCACGCCGGGGGAAACCTTCACGCACCCATTTGCATGTGGGCCGACACTGGAGGAATGTCACATTTTTTATCACATGGTGGAGCATGAAATCTCTCGCCCCCGCATGAAGCAGGCCTTACAACAACAGGAGCTGCAGCAGCCAGGGCTGAATGTGTCAGGGGGACATACGTACAGAGTAAACAAACAGTCAGCGGGGGACTTACACGAGCCAAGACCTGCTGATGCCTGAGCTTGTGAGCTTCAGATAGCATCAGATGACTTGGAGATGCTTGGCCAGAGTGTATAGAGGTTTATTGTAGAGTGAAGTATTTGTGTTAGCAAATGTTAGCATGGCTTCGGGTGTGCGTGTCTGCAGTGTTCAGTGTAGAAGAGGGCACCCTTTGCTTACAGTCATAATCTATGGTAATGGCACAATGCACAGAAGTTGGTAAAAAATGATGCCAATACTCCACTGCTACAAACTACGTTCTGCTAAAATAATGCAAATGTGATTATATTTCCTCAGAAATAAGGAAAAATGGTCGGCCATAACTCAGAAATATGAGTTTTTGATTTAGCATTCTATAAAAACACATTCTCATAAAAAAATATTCTGCCTCAAAAAACATTAAGACATAACAAGTGCTCCACTCAAGTCCCTAGTCTGCTGGCTGAACATGGCCCACCCACGTAGCACTGCTGTTGGTTTTCCCCACTTTAAACAATGTTTGTGATTAGTCACATGAAAATGTCTGGAGGCCGTCCTGCTCGGACTAGCAACACAGCTGCACTTGGTGGCGCAGTGGTCTGGGGTATGTGTGTGACCGCCGCGTGTGGTGTTACCTAAGCTCGTCGGCGGCGAGGCCGGCTCTGGTGCCAGCGTGATGCTGGCGTGACCGCGGCCGGCCTGACCCTGCCCAGTCAGCTGGGGGGAAATGGAGAAGCAGGGTAATTAAGCTCAGGTATGCCAACCTGTATATATTTTAAACTCATGTATTTAAACTCTAAACCTGGGCTGTCAGTCAGTCTGGCTTTAAACTCCCAAGCCTCACCATCCATCTCGGTCAGAGCCAAGCCGGACCAAAAGACACGGCAGAGTCTTGGAGGGACTCCCAGCGTCCTGTCAAGCAGAAGTTTTTGGATACTTCATAAGGGGTCCTGTCCTCTTCAGCCATTCAAGATCAGCTCAGGGGCCGTAAATACAGCAGGTTGCCGAAGCATGACAAATGCCTGGGATCATCTTTATGTGCTGATGAGCGCAAAATGGGAGAGAGAAGGGCTGCAATAACTCTGTGAGGGCGAGCCTCGCGCCCGCTACTGGCTATTGATTATTTGTGTGCGGCGAGAGATTTGGAAAATTCAATTAAAGGAGTTGAGCAAAGGATTCATAAATTCTGTCTTTCTCCCGCGACCCCCCACGCCACAGACATTGTTACGTCCTAAATCAATGTTGCACTTCACAATATATTTTCTTAGGAGCATGGCAAATAAATAACATTTAAACAGTTCTGCTTACCGCTGAAACAAATTTGATCCTCTCGGCCGGTGTTTAGCCTCATGCTGTGGCCTGCCCTCCTGCTATGGGCCAGTGCAACAGCTTTTTATGGCAGATTCTCCATAAGGGAAATCCTATATAATATGAATTTGGAGGTGACACAATGCGAGGTAAGGGGACGGATCAGCAGTATAAAAATTGATCAGGCCATTGGATGCCGGGCGTGGGGAGAGATTTGTATGGCAGCCGTAATAGACTGCATTAAAGGGAGATTCCTTCAAATGTAATAAAAGCGATGGAATTTTCCGCATTTGGTCATGCACGGGTCGAGGACCCCGGTGATGATGGTCCCATCAATCCCGCTCCTCTGAAGGATGAATGGCAGCTGTTTTGGGGAGGGCTTTATGATTTTGATTAAAAACACAGGCACAATTAAAGAGGTGCTGTATATTAGAGACAGCCAGTGCCGTGGAACAGGAAGACATCCTGCCTCGTCTGCTCTCTCCCGAAGCTCTCCTCTGCTCTCCGGCTCTCCATCACGACACCGTGTCGTGGGCTGTGCAATAACACCGGGGGGACATCTGACAGCTTCTCAGATGTTAGTTAACTTGGGAGCGTAATCAAAAGTCCTGCGGCTCCACTGATTAGCTGCTCCATGAAACCCATTCAATATTAGCTCCCACATTAGATTATGCACAAATGTCATTATTCTTCTGCCTGCTCTCCCTCAGGCTTTCCTCCTGCAGGGAACTCCCGGGAGTTTCTGAAGGCACTCCTACGATAAGAAGGTAACTAAAACCTCTTGTCATATTCTGTCTCGTTTCTTTCTTTGTTTGTTTATTCATATCAGACAAAATACCAGCAATACTGCTCAAGTTTTTTTACTATTTGAGCAAAAGAACAATAAGCTCACAGGTTGCTGTGTTTTTGTGAGATGCTACAGAGGCTATAGGTTTATATAACCACACACAATAACATAAAAGCTGATGTTTTCATGTGATGCCTTAACAGAAACAAAGTGAATGGCAAACACAAAATAAATGTTAATATTTTATCTCCACACTTCAGCAAACAACATTTGCTGGTATTTCCTCCTGGGTGTGACATGACAGGTCATTATAGTATTCCCTATCTGTTTAGAAACCTTTGGTGTGTGTGTGTGTGTGTGTGTGTGTGTGTTCCTGCGCAAGCCTCATGATTTTATTCCGTCTCCTGTTGGCATGTGATGCACTCTCTTATCTCCTTAAATTCAGCTCAACCACAACCCCCCTGTTGTGCAATATCATTTAATGTCAGTGACATCAGACACAAGCCTTCTTTTCCAACTTATTCTCTCTCTCTCTCTCTCTCTCTCTCTCTCTGTAAAAATATATAAGAGGCTGCCACTCATATTTGTCGATGTCAAAAACCACACCAGCAAGAAAATACTTACATAAACCCCAAAGAGACACAGAGAGAGAAAGAGAGAGAGAGCGAGAGTTCTGTTTCCTGACAGTTTTTGTGCTGGCCGACATTTACACATCTCTCTCTCCCTGTCCGGATCTCTATTGAAAGTCTGCCTTCACTTCTGTTGTGTTTGACAAAATGTTGATTCTTCGGTAAACAGTAAGCAGCTCTCGCTGCGAAAATACTGTTCCTCAGACTGGCAGTTGGGCCTGTCAAACCTGACACTGAGTGAGTGCACACAAACACACACACACACACACACACACACACACACACACACACACACACACACACACACACACCTCACACTCTCACAAGTAAAATTGGCTTACTTGAATACACACACGCACACACAAATATGTATTTATGCATTTCACACTCACACGTACACCGTCAGTGGAGTACATAGTTGGGGCGCACTCTTGTATGTTGCACCTACAGATAATCCTTGTCCACACACTCACACGCCCAGGCAGCCCGCTGCTGCTCTTTATTTGGCCGAGGGTTAGCGCTCGTTCCCTGACCTCGCCACCGTGGCAACAGCTGGTGAGAACAGAACCCTCTCTCCTATTTGGTGTGGGCCGGTGGATCGTGTGGCTGCCACTTTATCACCCCTGGAGGCCACCTGAAGGACGCTGAAGAGTCCAGGAGCACATTAGCAAAGCAAATGTTTTCCTCCCGCAGCACCTGCGGCGCCGAGGTGAAGAGTAGGGTGCTGCTGGACACAGCAACGTCCACAGCACTGGCTCACTCGGCCCTTCCTGAAAGCTGGCTTACATGTCGTCACAACAACCGACATGGTTTTTGTGTGTTCCTCTGACATGGTTTAATCCTAGCCTGTGAGGATGACGTAGTCAGGCTAGTTTAATCCATATTCAAAATTAATTTAGTCTTCAAATTCTTACATAACATTCACAGGATTCAAAGGGTCCTCTTTTACCCGATGAAGCTAAAAATGATTCAGCCTTTTCCTGAGGCAGTTCACACATTCAGCTGTAATTTAGCTTATTATGATGGCATAGCATAGCCTGGCTAGCGCCTACCACTTCTCAAATGAGACGTGGTCTGGCAGCCAAACGTTAATTTTCCGTATTTGAAAAAAATGCCCAGATCCGTTCATTGGATGTCTATCAAATGTGTCTGTGCATAGCTCACCATCGTCTTGCTTTCCCCCCTGTTCTGTGATTGGTCCCCTATCTCAGGCAAAAATTAGGGCGGTAGTTTCCAGACTGCCTCAGCAGCGTGAATGAAATTGCGCGCAAGGCAGTATGAGAACGCCAAATGTAGTTGTACCAAGAAGTTCATATTGTAGCTTAGCGTTATGTATACTCAAATATTCCACAAAATACAACTCATATCCTTATATTCAGTACACAGGCATGTTTCACACACTATCTTCAAGCTTACTCAAATTTCTATTTAAATGAGATGTGCAAAAAAACCTTAGTCACTTCATTCTTGCTCAATCTCTCACCTAAGCCATACTACACATCACTGTACAGTCCATCCAGTTCTTCTACGCGTGTTTCCGCACACCTACCCATCAAGAGACATCTCCCTTCCTCAGCTCACCTAACAAACCCATTCCCTCACTTTCCTCTGATCCCTATAGCATAGGTGGAGAGTGGTGCTGGACAGACCTGGTACATTACCCAGCTTCCCTGTCAACCCTGCTTTTTCTGTAGACCTGAGACTTCAGACACCTCTACTGGACCAAAGTCTTGCTTGGGCTGTGTGAAAAGAACACATATTCACATCCTCCGAGTATCTGTGGTCCATTCAGACACTCTGTTTGTGAAGGCCTGGAATGGTACTCGCTCATAACCCCAGACCTGGTTGTACTCTCTTTTGTGATGTTCATGCCAGTCTGTGTTTCTGTTTGCGTATGAGAGGGAATGCTCGACTCCACTCTACAGATCGTACACGTTTAAGCACTACAGTCCTGTCTTTGTACATTCTGTGTTTAACTCCCATTAGCCACATTGTCTTCGGCAAGGCCAGACATTGTCCTGACAGCCATATTCCTGGCTATGTATGTGTGAGTGTGCGCGTGTGCTCGGTTGCCTGCAGGGCCAGCGTGGAACAGGCCGAACAACAGCGGCCCCTTTGTGACCTGATAACATTTATAGTTGTAATGGATTTTTTTAATGGCCGTCATTAAGTCCCAATGGAGATGGAGGCGAGGTGGGGAGAGAGATGGCTTGTGCCTCTTTCCTGTGCTATTTCAGCTTTATGGTGTTATGCTCTCGTGTCAGCTTCCATCATTTTTGTTTTACGGCCCGGGCCTACGCTGCTTTTGTTCAAATGTACAGCTCTGTGTGAGGACTCCTTTTGTATCGGCTTGTTACAATTATGTGTTTTATGATATTAAATTAAAGCATTGCATTTGTGATTATTGCTGGTAACAATGGAAATTATGTGATGATTAGTTGATCTACTGGCTTTGTCAAGTTTTACAAGTTACAGAGGCATTCATTTGAAATGATCTGTATTAATCTTAACAGTATTCAAGAAACAAATAAGTCAATTTGTACAAAATTCTTTTAATGAAGAGCTCTGGTAGAAAACATTCTTGGATCCACAGTGTAAAAAAAATGGCCTTCTGATTTTCAACAACCCTCATACTCATACACTTCAAAATCATGTTAATACAGACAGAAGTCCTTATCAAACACCCATACATACACAAACAAAATATACACCTTTAGTCTCTGAACCAATATATCAATGAACTAGAGAAGCCTTCACATACTAACAATTTGGCCCTCCAAACCCTTCAACCTTTAACAATACAACCTTCAAACCGTGTGAACATACAGTATACAAACACTGATGACCTCTCAGGTGCTCTCCCATCATGCTTCAGGAGCTTTTCTTGCCGCTCCTGGCTGGAGTCTCGCTGAGCTGCAGCAGGTTGAAGTAGATCAAAAAACCCAGGAAGTGGAGGAAGGAAAAGAAAGACACGAGCACAGGAAATAGATCGGGGAACCGTGCAGGAGGCTCCAGCGCCACGCTCCCCACACTCAGACCGGCCATGAGCACCATGGACACGACAAACTGGAACGGAGACACATGATGGAGAACCATTACTAACACTTCACCATATCAATGCATGCAGTACAGCAATAAGTCTATCATTATCAACTCAATTACATGTTGATGAATAGCCCCCTTTTTTAAAAAGGAGACAGTAACTTCGCTGTACAATGAGGTCAGTTTATTTGATTCCAAACTGACAACACACACCAATAAGACAAATTACATAATACACACCATCAAAAATGTACCAGTAAGTCTAATGATAAAAACATTTTTTTTAGTACATCTACATCAGATATTTGGAGAGGAATACACAATTAAAAAATGTTGTCACTGTATAGTCCAAATCATCCCTGTATAGTATATAGTGCAATAAGGCGGGAGGGATGTCCTGTCCTATCCTGTCACTCTAGACATAGAGCGGCCACAGCTGATTCGCTCCCCCGCTGTGCATCTAGGGGAAACCCTTTCAGCACTATGCTCCCATCACCGTTGCGTACATAAACACATAAGTTAACAGCAGTCAACAGGAGAGCCTGCAGATCCATTGTGACTCGGCCTGGCTCAATGCATTACTGCGCCAGCTGGAGACATCTGTACGTTTGTTAATGTGTCTTTCAACGTTATTATGAGGGCCTGCGTGCGACTGGCCAAGAAATGCTACTCTTGCTCTGAGCAAATTAGTTTATAATGCGTGGAGAATTTCACAGACTGTTCCGGAAGTAATTATTGCCCCGTCCAAACCGGGGGCCGAGCGACTGAGTCAGCTGAATCGCTCCCTTTCTCGGAGAACGAAGAGACATCATGATCTGCCCTCACAGTTATCACAAGATCTACAACCGCAGACATGCAAAGCTGCCCGGACCGAGGCCGACAAGGCACACACATGGAAAAATCAACAAGAGCCGTCTCACACGTCTGTGTGTCTCTTGTCCAAAGTAAGGGGGCTATCATTCATCACCACATCTCCATCACAAGATCCTCCCCTGCCTCCCCAATGGCCCCTCCACACAACCTGGCATGTAGCTGCTTGACTAGCCAGGGCTATATAGGAGCTGAGAAGCACGGGGCCGGGGACAGGAGATAGTGCCGGTGCTTGCTCGAGGCTCATCCCTGAAACCTGACGCCCGCCCCTGGGCCCCCTTATTTATGCCTGTTGAGTAAATAAATATATCTAGGCAAACCTGTGTTAATGGTGCGCTCTATATAAAGCCAAGCAGACGTCTCATGCAGACATCCTCGCGCACACCGGCTCTCCCCCCCCCCCCCCCCCCCCCCCCCCTGAGCTGAGCTTTTCAGCAGCTGCGGGGTGTTCACGACCAGCCTGAAGCCATGCTGGACGGAAACCTGGTCAGCGAATCTGCACAGCTGACCCGCCATAGAGTAATAGAAATATACTGAAATAAACCAAACGCAATGACACCAAGGGCTACTGATACTTGATCTACGAGCTCCAGTTTCTCCACTGATGGAATAGTACTGCTTGGCACAAGTCAACACACCATGAGGGCCATGAGTTCAGCTCTCAAGGCGCACATGTTTAAAACGCTGTGACAGTACTGTCATTTGGATAACTACATATGACGGAGTGTGCTGATATTAACAAACATGAACATGCTTCTTCATACTCCCCCAGTGTTGCTTCCACATGACACTTTGTGATAAGGGAACAAGTCGACCTTGAGAGATACGAGAGTGGCTTTAAATCACGTAGGAGGCGCCCTGTGTCCCCACTCCCTCCCGGTCCTACCTTCCACTTGGTGATGCGTCCGAGGTTGAGCCTGGGCAGGCAGGGCAGGACGCTGCCGAGGAAGGTGTGGTAGGGCTGCAGACGGAGCTGCTCGTCCGTGGAGCGCTGCAGGGCCGAGAGAAGCGTCACGCTGAAGTAGAGGAAGGCCAGGGAGGTGACCGCGTACGGCAGCAGCAGGCCGTCCTTCAACAGCAGGGGGAGCATGCTGCAAACACACACACACACACACACACAGATACACACACACACACGCCGATACACACACATTAGATCCGGACTAGTCTATCGAATACATTCGCCAAGGTCACGAAATTCAAAAATATACAGAATCATGCTTCTAGGCATCTGCATCAAAAATAACTTAAGTTCACAATCATCTTTACTTGCATAACCATGGACTTCAGTTATGTTCCACAACATACACATTTGTATGACTCAATACAATTGAGTACAAATAACACATTCTTCTAGTAAATGCACATGGGGAATTTGGCATGAGGTTCCAGCCAATCACTGGAGAAGGATACATATGTATGAGGAGTACATTTCTCTCAACACTATGCACATTATGCACACAGACAATGGTTAGTAATATCAGGGCCATTGCTTGGGTAAACTATTTCTTGGCCCCTGATATTTTTCTACTTTCCACACAAAGAAGAGTAGATAGTATATTTCATATGAACCAGGCACTTTCGTTTCCTTTAAGTTAGACACACTTTTAGTGGTTCTACGGTTGAAGAAAAAAAATGTCATGCATTTGAGGAGAAAGAACTTTACACGTCCTTCATTGGAAAATAGAACTGTTTTCTCCCATTTTCACCATTGTTATTGTTTTTCAGAGCGGCAAAAATCACATCCCGGAGCTAAGGCAATAAGCCGTTGTCTTGGGACAGACAAAGACAATACCAAACTCTCTATAGATACTTAAGGCGTACAAAAACTGTGCTTCATATGTGTAATTGGATCATCGTCCCCTAACAAATGGACGTGTGTGCAACAATAGGGGAAAATGAAAATGCTGTCGCTGGCAATTGTCCTAAACTGTACTCAAAGAAATGGCAAGAATGAATCTACAGAATGACTGGGCTGTGCCTATACAAAGCGTGCTTAGTGCTAAGTGGTATGTGGGCTATGTCTCATAATTCAGCAATATCCTCACATTAAACCACGCGCACCACTATTAGTCCTGCCTGCCAGAGGAATTTGACGACAGCTGGATGAACTTTAGATGGCTTTGCTTCCTATTGGCCTTCACGGCTCAACATTCGCCATCCCTATGCCAACATCTAGGCTAGCTCAGAAAGCACATCAGTCACGTTTCAACAGTGATTGTCCATTCTATCAAAAGGTGCTGGTGACATCTAATAGTACTCACCTATCTAGACCAGTTAACCAGCTCATATGGATTTTGTCCTCACCTGAAGGTAGATACTTGTAGAAAATAGATGGCCACTAAGGGGACATCACTGAGGAGAAGGCACACTGGCCTACAAGAGAAATACAAGATAGAAAACAGTTTATAAGAAAACAACACAGAAATAACACTCAAATGGCAAAAACAAAACAAAGGTGATAAAAAAACAAAGGAGATGTGTTCAAATGGAGACGAGATACTAGATTTAGTACTGAGCAGCCATGTCAATGTTGGCCACATAATTTCACGCAATGACAGGGTACACACACTCAAACTAAGCGAGTGACACACCGTGGTGTAAAACACATGCATGTGATCATGTTGATGGGTGGGGGAGGTGCGGACACCATTTTGGGAAGCGTGTACTGAGCTGGTAATTACAGGCCTCCTCTCCAGTGATCCTGTTACAGCCATTCCGCTAGCCCCTCGCCACTGATCCTCAGCAAACAACACCCTTGGTCCCTTAACCCCCCCACAACCCCCTCATAACCCCCCACCCCCCCAGTGCCAACTAATCCTGGAACAAGCATTACTGATTGATTTGGGCGACAGGTGCAAGATATAACTCAACAGTTAATAAAGCAACAATCTGGATAATCCAGATTAATAGATCAAGGAAATCTGTGAGCCAAATCAGGGTGGCACAATCCGGCAAGCCTTACAGCTGCACCACGCATGTGTGTATACAACATGAGTTGATACCACCACGCTACAGTGAGATTAATTAGGGCCATAAACTACCCCCCCCCCCCCCATAAGGTTCCCATAGACTAACTGAACTGGGGGCCCAGCATGGAGAGCACCCTGAGGAGCTCGGAGGCGTTGAGGTGCTGATGGGCGCTGCCTTCCGCGGACTACTGGAAAGCGCAGACAGCGGCGGAGGAGCCGGCGGAGGCGAAAGCAGGTCAAACGGCAGCTTTCAGCAGCTCCGCTCAGACAGCGGGGAGCTGTCCCCCGTTTGGGAAGACATTTCACAACTTGGACTTCCTGGGCCGCCGCGCGCTCGGAGCGGCTTTGGAATAATAGATTCCCGTGTTGATGAATGAGACGAAAGGCCGGGTGACGAAAATACACAGACTCACAGGGCGGGCAGCAGAATCGATTTCTCATGGACTTGATAGGAGAAGAGGAAGAAAGCCAGGGATGAGTTCACCTGCAGGGCAACAACAGACAAGAGTGAAAAGTCAACACATCCGCATAGCAGTGCTAAAAATTACAGATTTTTTTTGCTAGAGCATCAACTACGTCGACATAAAAGACAGAGAGAGATTCCTTACTAGGGCGAGTTTGAACTGCCACAGGGTCGGCTTGCTGAAAAGTTTTATTGACGAGGGCAGAACAGCCAAGACCGTGAGCACCAAACTGAAATCAGAAGGAGGAGATGGGATGTATATTAAATACATATGCATCATTACGGAAGGATTTACTACGCATACAAACTGACCCCCCGAGAAATATGACCGGCTGGGCCGATCGGTGCCAAACACCAGTAACCCAAGCCCCTCGGCGAAACCAGATCGTGCGGCTGCTCGCTCTTTTTATACACAGCCTCGGTCAACACGTAAGACCCCCGCTATGCAGGAAATGCAGCAAATACAAGCCCCGGGCTCACAGGACCTTCCAAATTGGTTTAACCCTTGAGTCGGTCCTCCACTGGGGGCGGGCAGGCCGAGGGACGCTGGAAGTGCTGACTGGAGAGCGAGCGCGGCTGGACAGCAGGCAACCGATACGAGAGGCCATTTTGGGATCTTAATTAGTCCTGAATGGCCCTCCGGGGACCAAAGGCTCTTAACACTCGTGAAGATGAAATCTAACTCGTACTGTATGTTTGACTCATGTTTTGGAGTTTCTGTGTTGATGTGTAAGAGTGAGCAACAACGCTCCTATATACTGTATGTCTACACCCCACTCTCTCAACCACCACTCCCTACAGACGGTGAAATATTACAGAGTTTTGTGTCCGTCGGTTTAAGTCTTAAGTGTCCACTGGTCAACAAAGTGTCCAGATCCAGAGGATTAACGGTGTCGAGACAACATCTCTATTGTGGCACTCTAAATATAGCCCAGTCGGTCATCTGATCACATCACACTTTATGAACAAGGCGTCTGACAATACCTGTCAACGCAGCTAAGTGTGGAAGTCACTCTACGCCAACATACAAGGTTGCAATATCCAACACGCATGCTCAAAACAACCATGCACAGCATTGGGAGTGAGGGCCTGAGCCTACAGCACAGAGATCTCGGAGACCAGAGACCACAGGATCTTCTCTTAAAGTAGGGTTCAGACCAAAGATTCTCGACGAGACGAGCCGCGACGTTCTAAAACCTTGCGACTGCGACTCAACGTGTTTAATGCTCTGCGACGGCTTGCGACTGCTTGCAACTACGTGCAACTTCTAATTCACACCACTGCAACTCAGTCTCGTCGCGTCGGGAATCTTTGGTGTGAAATGGGCCTAAGATAACCAGCTCACTCTGGGTTATGTGCAGAGACCATTACAGTTTTGTACAGAGGATATTCATGTGTTGGTTAGGGTTAGATGGAGAGAGTGAGAGTGATAATGGGGGGAGGAGGAGAATAGATCCAGAATGGATGCATGAAGATATGGAGTGTGTCCCAAGGGCAGTGGGGACTACCTCAGAGAGAGCTGAGTCTCCATGGTCATCAGGGTCTTGATCTTTAGCAGAACGTTCAAGCTGCACCAAGCGTTTGCAACTTTATCCTGTAAACACACACATTTAAAAACATTGTGACCAAAGATAAAGCTATGTCAAGGTAAAATTTATTTGTATAGCACATTTAAAAATCGGAGTTATACAAAAGTGCTTTCTAGATTTGAAAAAAAGATTGAAAAAAATTAAATGAAATAAAAGGAAATAAACAAGAGAAACAACTGATGGGAATAAAAGTGATCAAAAATATGATATCGTCATGTGAAATTTGCTATCCAAAAACAAACATGACCTGACAAAGTAAGGATTATCATTATTATTTCAAAGAGCTTATTTAACATACTTGTTAGGCACACTGCATTGTTTTATTGATTAGGAGAAGTGAATGTGCTTTCCCGGTAGATTTAAAATTTACGGCATGTCTCTCAAATTTAGATGCATATACAAATATGGTGTGCTGCTTTAAACAGCACCGGCCACTGAACGGAAAGCAAATAAGTGGCATTGCTCTAAGTAATCATTTCCCAACTGAAAGTGCCATAAAAATTCCACCAGCATTCCTCGGAGCACTAGTACCCGCAGAGGGCAGGGGGTGGAAGAGTCCCTTCGACTGTAAATTTCCCTGTCGCACAGATGCCATGTCAAAAAAAGCCATCCACTTATTTGTAAACTTGCAGACACAGGGTTAAATGTATGAGCTTAGGCTGATTATCTCATTTCATTTCTGCATGCCTGGCAGTTTCAAAATGACCTCTGCATAGGATTGCAGTTTCCTCAACGCGCTGACCTCGAGTCATACGATTATGGAAAGAGATCCAAAATGGCCACCTGCGGAGCCGTACGAGGCAGAGTTGCTATGTCATTCCTGTAGAAAGCGAGGCTCTTCAGTAATAGTGCAACAGAGGGATTACTTGAGTTATTTAAGCTGCTGGTCCAGTCCTCCAAGGGGCTACCACAGTGCTTACTCTTAAAAAACACAGCTGTTCCTTTGAAACACAGCTGAGAGTGAGTGTGTGTCTGTGTGTGTGTGAGTGTGTGTATGTCTGGTTATACCAGGCCAATGAGTGTGTGGGAAAGTGGAATGTATGGACACTTAGACCAACTGCATGGTTTGTGCAAGTGTACTGATATTACTGTTGCATGTTTTATGTAAGCAGACATTACGCTGTGTGTGTGTGTGTGTGTGTGTGTGTGTTGGCACACACTGAGGCTTCCAGTTCAGTAGGAGGATGCCCCAGCACCACTGCTAGCAGCCTCCCCATGTGCCTTGCCAACTAAGCCTGCTCCAAATGACCTCCGGAATGTTCCGTCACACACACACACACACACACACACACAAGCCCCGAGTGCTGTGCCACGCCAGGTCCAGCCGCACGGTCGGGCACATGTCAGCGCCGCCTCACCTAGGCATCTCCCTCGGCCCGTGCATTTGTTGCCATTTTTTGCGAGCGGGAATCCGAGCCGTCAGTATGCCGTGCCGAGTGTAAACTAACTCCCGGCCGTTTGTCTCGAACCGATGCGCTTACTCCCGCACTTTCACAATTAGTTCGGCCGCGCCGGCACCGCAGCCGCCGCCCAGGGCCTCCCTCTCCACCTCCACCACCTCCTCCTCCTCCTCCTCCTCCTCCTCCTCCTCCTCCTCACACATGTGGGCTGGCAGATCAGGGTTGCTCACACCCTGTGTATTATGTTAATGCCATGCCACCAGAACAAGCACACTGCTGCCCGCCCACACACACACACACACACACACACACACACACATATTCACTATTCAGTCATATTCAGCAGGGTATTTTCAATTACTTCTCACATCTCCACACCTCAAGTGACACCTTCGGTGTGGAAGTGTTTCAAAGGGTGCCTGTGGAAAGCTTGGCTACTGTCCAGTGCGGTGCCCAGTATTATTTTACTGACTGCTGTGGACAATACACACACACACACACAGACACACACACACACACACACACACACACACTCTCTGTTGCTGCTTCTCTTCACACCGTGTTCTCTTCTCCCTTTTCACAGCTGCCGTGTGCCGGCCGTCTCACATGCGAGTTGGAATATGGAGTGCGTACGCGGATATATGTGTCAGTTTGGAATGGGGGTAGCGGGGTGGTTCTCTGCCAACTGTGTTTGGGGTGAGGATCTGGGGTGCGTGGCATCGGGCTGCCATTCGCTCCGGGCCCTGGGGTGACGCGCTCGGGAGAAACGACGTGCTGAAAAGTGTCCAGCTGTAAATTAGAGGCGGATTCATCCTGCCTGCGCGCCCCAAAGGCCGCTGATCCACTGAAAAGTGATCCGCCGACCTTCGGTGGATTTATTCCTGTTTTTCTTTGATCTCGCTCTCGTGTTAGTTTGAGGCAGGTTGAGTGTGAGAGCAGCGGAGCTGGAGAGACAGAGGTGATCTAAGAGTGTTAAGAGTGGATGTGAGTTATTACGCTTGCTGTGACAGATCCAGGAGTGTAAAATGTGCGTGTATGTAAGCACAACAGGGGCGTAGTTTCCCAAGCTCAGCGCCGGAGAGCTTTGCCAGTGATTTAAACCACACAGGTGGGATATGCATGCTAAAACTCCCTCAAAATAGGTGTGCGCACCCTACCCCCCAAAACATCTCTATTTGAATGGGTTAAAAGTGTTGTTTTACACCAAACAAGTTTCTGTAGAAAATACTTTCATCCGTGAATGTGAGAGTTTGTCTTAAAAATGTATGTGTAACGGTAGCCAGCTTTGTAGAGAACAGCACTGCAGTGCAGTGCAGCATTGCAACATGGCTGGTGTGTGTGGTCCCCAGCTCACCTCAAACAGCCCACGGGCCACAGGGAACAGGCGGTGGACCACCTGCAGGACCTGACGCGAGTCCAACAGGAAGGGCAGCCAGCAGAGGGCAAAGGTCACCAGCACTGTCACAGCAACCTTCACCAGGAGGAGCAGCCTGGGGAGCAGCAGAGAGAGAGAGAGTTTAGCAGACTCCAACAAAAACACCAGGCAAATGCGCTGACAGCACAGGAATTGGAGTGATGCACAGCTGAGGGCAACATGGACTGTTTCCTCAGCGCTCCTCTTGTGCGACCATGAAGTTTAAAAAATCAAAATAGCTCTGAGCTCATCTTACACCATCATTGGGATTACCAATAAACCCAAGTTGCCCTACATGTAACCACACAGGTTCCATCTAATGAATGGCCCTTAAATGGACAAAAAAAGCTATGTGCGTTTCAATAGCTGACACAGGCTCAGTTGCCACAGAGTCGATACCAGAGATGCACACGCGGGCATAGCGCAGGGCCCTCAGCATGGCAACAGTGTCATCTGGACATTGCTGCTCCCCAAGCTCCCTAATCCACTGATACATTTGCCACCAAATGTCCTTGGTACACGTTACTAAATCAACAAATGCAAGAGCGCAAAGAGCAGAGTTCAATCCCATCATCCTGCTGGTAACACCACACTCTTGAGACCGCACATGAAATAATGCCTGTGGGAGAGAGGGATGCTCCCCGCAAGCTGATGTCATTTCAAAACCAGGGCTACTGCTGCTTATAGCGGTGTTTAAGAGGGGAGAGCTGAGTGTGGATGAAGTGATGGCAGAGTACATTTAGTAAAACAGTTACAGTAGCCATTCTGCCTGCACCTCCCCTGCTTATGGTAACAAGTCCATCAGTACTTCTTGCCAGAACGCTTCAGTTCTCACGGAACATCTCTTAAATTTACTGCCATGGGAACATTTCTACACCAATGGAAATCATATCATATCATATCAGATAACACTCATTCAAAATCTCCTCAGTAGATCTCACAGTTCCCAGAAGAATACAATGTTGAATGTTAATTAATCTCTAACCAAAATACAGTATACACAGCAGAAGTGAGTGAATCCCTATACAATAGCAATTAAATGTCAAATGATTCTAAACTATAACCCTTGTTAATAACTGCATTATGTCTGAGGTGACAAGTAGACTATTTCATTTCAGAATGATTTCAGTGCATTATGGCGCCAGGGTCATCAATGAAAATAGTTTTAGAACATCCTCAAACAGTGTGCAGGACATTGCATAATAGCAACCTCTACGGATGATGGCCAAAGGGGAACAAACTGTTTGTTCTTCAGCACCAAACTTCCAGATTAAACTTTTCTCAAGAACATTTAAAAAAGACATGAATGAGAGCACACTCTTTAGTCAGATGAGTTTGGTCAGTTTGCATCCGTGTGAAAAGTATCGGGGAGATGACAATATAGAAGGTACAGTACCATGAATGTGGAAATAACAAAATACTTGATGTCAAGATGACTCCCAGTCTCCAGAGACTTAGCAGTAAGAATATTCTAGAATGTTAATGATCCAAACGATACTGACAAAATAACATTTCTGTGAGAACTATGACCTAGCCAAGTCTGTGTCCTGACTGAGTCCAAACATCTCTATACCATGAGTCAGCGTCTCTTATTGATGGTTAAATGTGAACCCAGTTAAAGGACGGTCCCTCTACCCTCTCATATGAGCAGAGAGTGGACAGGTCATGCTCCCTTACCCTCTGCCTGTCAGACCGTGCTTCACACATTTCCCCAGCAGGTAGCAGAAGAAGGGCAGTGAGTGGTACAGCTCCATTTGCTTGTAGTTGAGAGCCAGAGTAAAGGCCAGCGAGCCCAGCATATCCCAGCCCAGACCCAGGCCTATCACCCCCCATAAGGCCAGGCCCAGACTCACACCATTATATCTGGCAGTCTGTCAAGGATGGACCAGTATAGGGAGAATATGACTCAATGTCTACATTGACACCTACACAGGATTTCTTATCAGCTTATGCTTTAGGATGATGTCTGGTCAACAGGCAGGAATGAAACAGCAAGTGTTTACCACGAGAACAGGAAATAAATGCATGTATGACCACTCAAAAATAGTAAAAGGATACTGGAAATGGCCATAGTCGATCAGTATGAGGCCTGGATAGAGCAGGATACAGAAGATTGTGGTGACCTTGATACAAGGAAAATATGGGAGATTTATTCACATAATCATGCTTTCCTTATCATATTTCTACCTATTGTGTGATTCAAAGATAAAAGAAAGAAGCAAAGGACAGCACTCTTCAGATTTTCCTTACTTTATTTGCCTAGTGCTGTCCTTCGCTTCTTTCTTTCATCTATGTTTTACGTGGGATTCAGCACCCAGTTAAAGACTTGAATTTATTAAGGCGATAGTGTGAGCGCGTCTCCCCCACTTCACGTGATTCAAAGATGGCAATGGGATTTTAGGAGTAGTGGCAGTGATTCTGAAATAATGACCAAGAAGGAGTGACTGCAAGAGTTTATAGGTATGGCTGAGCTTCAAAGGGACAATGGTGTGGTGTACAATGAACACTTCAATCATGCCAGCAGAACCATCTGAGACATGGATCCAAACAATGTGGTACTAGAAGTCCTACCTCAACTACAGTCCTTACCTTCTTTTTGGTGGTCCCTTCAACAAGATACAAGCAGTATACCACAACCGCGGGAATGTATATCAAGATGTCTGCCACTAGAACTGAGAACAGAGGATAACTTGTGTAAATAGTCATTGTGGACATGACCTCAATTGACATATGCACATAGACATGATACAAATGGCAATTGTATGTACATCATCTACACATTTCTAACCATCACAAGTCTGTAGTTGACAGTTGTAGGTAACTTCCATTGGGACTGTAACACAGTAATTGCACCAAATAAAACGATGGCACTTTATTAATGCTCCTCACCAGTGGCTCTCATGAACAGTTTGTGAGCTGGACTCTCATACCCTCTGGATGTATGCAGCTCCACCCATTCAGGGTTTATGAGTTTTGCTCTGGGGGGGAGACAAACACAACTGTTTTCATATGTGATCATGAAAGTATGACACACTGCTGCCTAATGGCTATGGCGCTCATGTTGAATGGACTTATACACTGGAGGAGCGGAGGGAGTAGGAGGCATAGGATTGACTCACACATAAGCACACAGGCCACTGTGGTAGGCTGTCAAGGGGGGATAATCCAAACCCCAATAGTTTAGGTCATTCTCTGTGGTGTTGAAGTACCTAAATTGAGAAACACTAATTAGTCAACCATTACCACCACCCTACCAATTCAAGAGCATAACACTTAGGTAAGCCTCCACCTTGCAGATGCAGTTGTTAATAAACATTGACCAACCACTCATGAACAGGAAGATTGTACGTCACTTCTTGCCAGTGTCTTTGGGCTTCATAGTCCCCGAACATCGGCGGCTTGCCTGCTCCTGAACATATGGGACAGAATGTTATAAACCAGCTGGAGCTATCCTAACTGTAGTTTTGTCACAGACCAGTAAGCTCGTCATTTCACAACTAACATCGCTGTGTGTTCAAGCGATGTCTGCGTGTTGTGCGCTACTGATATATTTCACTAGACAATTATTAATAATAAAGTAATACGTCTCACTTTTCTCATGCAAAGTGAAAAGGCTACTGCGAGTTTAGCTAACCTGAGTATGAATTGAACGAGACTGCCCATCTCGCCGTGAGCGCGAGCAAAACACTGAGGGACACAAGACTCCAGTTCTCCATGTTCGGCAGCCAGTAGTATGGTATATAGATACTACCTTACTCTCGAATTCATAGCTCGTTTTTAACGTTTTAACGTTTCTGTGATCCAAATGGAGCTTTCCTAATCACACGTCAGTGCCACAGACTTCAGAGCGCTTTTTCGGCGCATGCTGATGACGTAAGAGTTGTACTCTCCACCCCCTAGTTCATGGATTGATTTCCTCTTACTTGATACTTTGTAGCAGTGGCTCACTGTATTCATTGATGCGAAGAATGGCTAACATGTTTGAAGGCTATCTTATGCAAATAAAGACTTAAATCCTTTAAAATATGCAGTGTGTCTTTTTATTTTTGTCCACGAATTGTAAGATTTGCTGAACAATTGGCATTGCATCAAGGCAGAATTACATGAAATAATACATTATTCTTATATAATGCCTAGGTCTATCTATCTAACTTGATTTTTATGTAGGAGTCCACTATGTGAGAAATGAAAATGGTCCAACTTGCATCTGTATCAGGATGCTGCAAAGTCTGCAAAGTGGTTCTATTCCCAGACAGATTGGGGGTAAACTGTAGGCTACTGTCAAACTGTCACAAAATGGTACCCCCATTCAACAGTCGCAGTGCGTGCAATACATCGGAAACTTTGCACGTTAATCTTCCATACCACACAGCATGCAGTTAAACAACTCCATTGATAGGCCTATATATTAGGCATCAAAAGCAAAAGGGTCACATCTCATGTCTATCTCCATGGGTCAAAAGTTGTGGGGAAAAGATACTCTTTTGTAGCTAGTTCATTTAATATTTATAAATAATAATAACTCTGGACAACTGCTGATTTGCAATGACACTTTCATTACAATGGAAAGCCTATTAGTCATGGGTGGCCATTAGTTATTAATGCCTCACAGCATGCCAGCTTTACTTTGTCATTTATTGCTCCATCTCTGTGCCTTTTAAATATTCAGTAACTGCTGTATCTACATTTACTGGCGATGATCAGCTCCAGGAGATGGAAGAGCCTGTCATTCCTCTCATAATAAGGGCCAGCATGTCTTTGTTGTTCTGTAGCCTCTAACTTCAGTCTGCACCTCTGTGATGTTGCAGCAAAATCAGTGGAGATGGTTATCTAGATACTGAAAGCATATGTTTTTGACTGATGTTTCCCATTCATTTTAGTTTATCTAATAGCCTACATGGGACTTACATGAAATTGTAAATTAGCATGTTGCTGGTAAATCATTTAAGACGAGTTTGATTTCGAGTTTGTGTTTATCAATTAGCCTGTAGCCTATAGGCCTACTCCCAGCTCCCATCAATTTGTAGGATTAGGACAAAGCATTATGTAGGCCTACTAAAGAAAGCAGTTAAAATTATTTTAGCCACTAACTTGGGGAGGGGAAGTGGTTGGAAGGTTGCAACAGCAGCGAAGGTGGTAGGATGGGATCTTTATTCAATTAAAATGATATCAAAGCGTTTTTAATAAATAGGGAATACAAATACAAGCAACATCTACAGCCTGCTCTGCAGTTTAAGTCAAATACTCATCTCACGCATGCTCAAACCACTAACGTAAATGACGACAATCGAATCCAGGAACATGGATTCACGTGGACTCTAAAGGTAGGTCTGGTGCTACTAGAGGAACTCTTGACACGCGTTGAAGAGTAAACATCCTTTGTAATGTTGGCATACCTTTTAAGTCTTCTTCAAACGCTAAGAAACGCTGTATTTGGAAACCCACCCAGTCTTCAACTCTGGTTGACCGACGTCCTCTGGGGGTTGTGGGAAAAGGCCATTTTTGCTGTCTGAGCATGCCCACCTGCGCTGGCAGGGAGCAGGTGTTCCGCAGAGGTCAGTTCTCTGCCGAGGCTCCGTTAGGGCTTTTCAGTCCAACCCGAAATGTTGTTGATCTGCACATTTTACTTTGTCAGAGTAAACGGGAAGTAGGCTACATCTATGTTCAAGTTCAAAAATATCTTTATTTTATATAGCCTCCATGTAATTAAGCATTGACTATAGCACACCATGCTCAGAAGTAGGCCTATATGGTTGAACTTGTTTTCGAAGTTGGAAGTTCGAAATAAAATCACCATTAAAATTAAGAGATCTTTGTCAAATGAATAGGCCGTGGTTTGTTTTGTTCATAGACCTGACCTACAGATCCAGTGATATCCACCGATTAGCCTATGCAGCACTTGAGTTGGCCTACTGTTATTTTGCAGGGATCGCATTGAGCACATGAAACGGCAACATCTTGAGACCCGCATAGTCGCCGCGCAGTGTTTACGCAATTGCACCTCGGACAAGCATGAAAGGTTAGTTCTTGACGTCAGGTATATAAAAAGCCAGGCTCCATTATAACCTTGCACTTGTTAAAGAGTCAACTCTATGCTTGCAGGTCTTAAAATAGACCATTCATTTAAACCAATTGTATCCCAAGATTTGCCGGTGTTCCTACTCCATGACAAGTAAGACCACTGGGGCTGTTGAAGGCCATTCCAACTGACATGTCTTGGGTTACTTCTTCTCTGTGCTCCTTTCTACCCTTTTATCGAAGGCCATTTCAGTGGCTTTTCTAAATTAAGTGTCAATAAACGCCATCTAGTGAAATACCAGAGCTATTGCCATCACGTAATCATGCCATGGGATGAAAGTGTTGCGAGTAGCCTGCATAATTTTTTTTTTTTTTTGTGTAGTGTTGTAAAACCTAAAGCAAAAAAGTCGAAATCAGGCATGGAAAGAAAATCGATACCAAGTCCTTAGAATAAATCAATTAGTTGTATATATTACATAATCATAACCTATCTTACTGTAGGCTAGTATTTGTTACTTAGTTTGTTTATTGTTTCGTTGTCTTAAGTTGATGTTTTTTTTTATTGAAGGCCTCCGAGTGAGACTCCCGACTCCGTCAGCGAATTAGAAATATCAAGCCCCTTTCAAGGCTCAAACGCTGATGTGCTTAACGTGTATGGCGTAAATGAAATTACTTATATTTTACATGGATCATAAATTTCCTTTAAAAAATATGGTTGTTTGTTTGTTTTATTCCTTTTCCTGTAGCCAAAATGCCGATGTAGCTCTTCTCAATCCAGTTCGCAGCCGGTGGTGTCAAAGATCAACTCTAATATTTTGGGAACCATTATGTTCCTTGTTACCCTGATATTGTTCGATATAAGCGCTTTAAAATGAGGCCCAACCTCACACTGCCAATAAATCACGGGCGGAATGTACTTCAACTCCAGTGTGACGGCAGGCATTACAGCAATGCGCATAAAAATGCTTGCCTCATTTTAAGAAATAAATAGGCAGTTGTGGAATGGGCCCCCTGTTATCCAGTGTCATTGAGAAGCACACAATCAGCAGCTTCTTGAGTATGAAAGTGAATTCAAGAAGCAGGCCTTTCTCTTTTCCCATGGGTATCAGTTAAATATAGCTCTAGTCTAACCCCTGTGCCACACACCATCCACCATTTGCTGTTTGTGTTGAGCTGATTAGCCAGACACAACTGTGAAACGAAGTGTTACTTTTATAGAAGCAACATGCAAACGTTTTTAGATCGCCTTGCTTTCTCTTGTAAATAGACACCGTAGTGTCTCGCTATTTACAGGGTTACCTCCAGGGTAGATCATCAATTGACCTTTAGCTCCAAAGCTCCTCGTATGTAAGAATATCGTTAAAACAATATCATGAACAGAATGTGAATAGGAAACTTAACGTAGGCCTACAGCAGACATGTACATTAAATTGTCACTCCGAACCCTTATGCAAAACAAACCCTGTTTTGAGTGGCTAATTATTAGAGTTGGTTTCGTTTGGAGGAGGAAATGCAGGCGATTTGGCATATTAGGACTACACAAACTATACTTGTGTCCCATGTTGGATCACAACTTCATCATTATAGGCTATTAGCTCAATAACTGGCCTACTATTACTCAACAAATGTATAAGGGACATAGAAAAATCACAAGCCACATGGGCCTGGTGTGAATCTCTGTCTTGATTAGGTGGGCTAAATATGCCATCAAAACAACATTTTCTTTCATAGTAAAATCTCTGTTTTATCATATAACTGCATGTGCTTATACTCATCAGCTTATATTGATTAAAGCTTAGCAGTAGTCTACCCTACATTTGTACTGATAATTTCATTGATCAGACCCAGTGAAGAAAATTCAGTTTATTATTGGATCTATTGGATTTCATTTTTGTTAAATTAATTTTGTCTAACTGACCAGCTAGACTAATATTTTCAACATAAGTATATCTGAAAATTATTCAACTTTCACAAAAGGGTACCGACTCTAATTGTGGTTCGTTTACATATTTATTAACAAAAGAATGCAGTTTACAACACAATAGAGCTACATAGATACATATATTTAAATTTTATAAACGACTATTCGTTCTATTTTATAAGAACATTTGTATATTTTGTTGTAAAAACAAAACAAAATGTCATAATTAAAGGGAAAACTCGCACTGAGTTTTCAATAAAAAAATAACATAAAAAATAAAATAAGACAGCCTTTTCATCGACTTTCATACAGTCCAAACTAAACAGGAAAATCCAAACATATTAAGTGATTTCTTTGTACAAATATTTACAAATATTACCTGTACAGATAGCATTCCTTTTCGTTTCTTTTTCTCTTTTAAAATCTTTACATGGCTACATTTTGGCATACAGTGTCCAGTGGAGCCTCTTTCGTGCTGTAGGCTACAGACTTCCCCCCCCAAAAAAACGTGTGTACAAAAAATATTATTTTTTATTATCAGGCTCATCATTGGGACGGCCATTTGGAAACAGCTGCCGATGATACTGTAGGCAGAAACTGTCCAGAAATAAGATTTGAAGGTACGCTGAGTATAGGGGCCATAGATGTCCTGGTGAGAGACAGAGATTGTGCGCCCAATAAAGACTGCGCGGTCACAGGAGGCCGCAGGAAAGTCTGTGCGTTGGACGAAGTGCTGGATACCCCGATGATATTCTCTATACTAAAAGATGGTCTGCTGGAAGGTTCAGACTTGATCATGGACGCAGTGCTCAGGCTGTTGAGTTGAAGCTGTAGGCTCGGACTAAGCTGTGAGTTAAAGGCTTTGCGATTTAACTCAGCGGATGGCAGTAAGGGGACGGCGGGGGGAAGCATCGGACCCATTGGGGATATACACGGGTACTGCAAAGCCGCTGGGTGCGCGTATGCCGGGTGAAATCCATAGTGACGGCCGTAAGGATTCCCAATGCTGTACGCCCCAAAGCTCTGCATCATGAGTGCGGTCTGGTCCCTGAGAATGTCTGGCTGGACCCTCTTGAATCGTTTCCTCCTTCTAAGAAAGCTACCGTTGTCAAACATGTCTTCTGACGCAGGGTCCAGTGTCCAGTAGTTGCCTTTTCCAGGGTTGCCTGGCTCCCGCGGGATCTTGACAAAGCAGTCGTTGAGAGACAAGTTGTGTCTTATTGAGTTTTGCCAGGCAGGAAACTTCTCCCTGTAGTAAGGAAAGCGATTGCTGATGAACTCACAGATGCCGCTGAGCGTCAACTTCTTTTGTGGACTTTGCAGGATGGCCATGGTGATGAGTGCAATGTAGGAGTAGGGGGGCTTCACCAGGCTGTTCTTCGGCTTGCTTTGGATAGCGCCGGGGGAGCTGTCCTGTCCGTCCCCCTTCTCTCCCTCTCCGGAGCTTTCGCAGGGACTGCCGCTGCGCTCTTTCACGTCGATCTCTTCCATCTCGTCCCCTCGGTCTTGGATCCCCTGGCTCTCGCAATCACTGTCCCGCTCCATTCCCTCGTCGTCTTCTCCAACCACGTCAATATCCACATCGTCGGCTGTAAGCACCGTCTGACCGGACATATCGCTGGCACTGTTGCCTCCAGACAGGGTCATCACCGCTTACTTTACCCAAGAACAACCCAAGGTAAGAGTAGGGTCCGGTGCGGTCAGATCGGATGTCAACCAATTCTAAATGCAGGTCACTTCGGCCTGCCAGTGAAACTTACACTTTAGAAAATATTTCTCCTCTCGGCTGGCATCTGAAGTTTAAACA
Source organism: Sardina pilchardus (assembly GCF_963854185.1). Taxonomy (NCBI): domain Eukaryota; kingdom Metazoa; phylum Chordata; class Actinopteri; order Clupeiformes; family Clupeidae; genus Sardina; species Sardina pilchardus. Next base: position 11,489,965 of record NC_085008.1, read on the forward strand.
CACTCGTGCGTGTTTCACGCCAGATATCCTACTCGCCGTATTTCCTAGAAACTAGGTGTGATTTCTGAGTGCGAAGTCAAGATGACACGTGCTTTTAAAGCCGGTTTTAAGGACTGTCTGATAGATTACTTTTCACTTAAAGATATACTATCAGCACTGTCACGTGACGGCGTGACGTCAGGAACCCTCCTGTTAAACCATGCAAACTGAAGTTGTTTCATGGATTTGTCAACAAAGGGACAACAGTAATACTGCTTGCCACTACTTTCTGGCTTCGTTCGTCCGTCATAGACCATTTAACGGCAGTAGAGAAGGAGAGAAAAAGAAAATTGCCCAGCGTGATTGAAATCTCCAGCTCCGATGTGCATTAACGCGGCTGCGCTCTTAACCCAATTTTTACTTTGCTTAAACAAATTGTGTTGAAAGCTGCTGAACGAAAACGTCGACAGCTAAGTTAATTGAATCTCTTTTAGTTATTATTGTGTGCTCGTCTTTATTGCATGAAATACATTGATATTTTATAAACGGCAGTTTCATAAAATATAAAAAAAAATCGTAGGCTACCAAGACCTTAGAGAAGATGTCACTGTGACTTAAAATATACTTCAAATTTCCGTTAACTTATGCTGAGTATCTTATTTCTCACTCTAGCTTATAGTGCATGGATTTGCTATGTGCGAGATAACAGTGCAGCAACAATGGGAAAAACTAAAAATAAAGACTCTTAACTGGTTGTGCGGAGGTGTTAACGACCTAATCATTGCATGTGTTAGCATTTGAAAAAGTAGGAAATGAGGGAGCGGGCGAATGCATAGAGACTATTCAAAGCCGCGAAGGTGAGCCTCGCATGTGGGATGTTTCTCAAGAAAAGGATGTAGAAACGGAATACAGAACTCTTTAACATTTCCTGAGTTGAGTGAGAAAATGTTGCTCAATGTCATTGTACCACAGGGGGGGCTGAAAGAACTCGTTTGACACGGATTAGCATGATTAATTGAAAAATAACCAACCTAATGCGTTGAAAGGATAATGTTTCCTCCTTTTTTTCTAAAAAAAGGCCTAACATCTAGCCTATTCCACACGTCTTCGGTGTAGAATTTCTTTAGGTGGAAGAGGAAATCACAGCGCTGTAATTCGTTAGGCTACCCCTTTGCCACAAGCAATATAACTGTATTGATTTGCGTCAAATAGCTTACCTCCTCCTGTCGTAATGAAAATATCTTTAATTGACAACAGAATCAATTATTTTCACCACCCCTCTATCAGAGCTTACAAAACCGTGTAAATGACTTTACGGTTGGAACAGAGAAGTGGCGCTCTCTGTTGCTCTCCTTTCCAAATGTGTAGCCTCGGCCTCCGTGGAGTGGAGAAGCGGCAGTCGGCAAATCTTGGCAGGGTTTCATGCATGCCATTATAAACGAAGATCATCACACACACAAACGCGCGCGCGCACGCACGCACGCACGGACGGACGGACGGACCCACATACAAGCGTTTGATGTTTATCCGTGACATTTTCCAATTAAATGCACACTTGTCAGACAATACACCAATGCATAATTCCTCTGTGTTTCTGTTTTAAAACTGTCGAATAGACAGCCACTAAAATAGCATAAATATTGCTGCTAATAGGCTACTATTACTACTGATACTACTACTGATAATAATAGTTATTATTATTATTAGGCCTATTATTATTATTAATACTAATATTATTATTATTATTATTATTATTATTATTATTATTATTATTATTATTATTATAAGCAGCTAATAATGGCAATTTCCAGCATAATTGTAAGAATTTGGCAATAGCCTAGAATAATGGTTTGACTGGTGTAGGCTACTGTTTCTGCGTCTGCATCATCAGTGGTTGTTTGACCTCTAATCTGAAATCTATTGTATTTGAGCAGCCTCTTCATTGACATAGTCCGTTACGCAGTCTATCCTTCCACTCTCCAGAGGTACACGGGGGAGAGCTGTTTCACTGAAAAGGCTTAACCGCAGCACATAGAGGCGGATTAATGAAATCATATAGTTTATAATGCTGTTTGGCTGCGCAGGGACGTCTCACCCGATTAAACGTGTATTGCGCTACATGCACTCAAGCAGGCGCCCGGTGACCTGTAAGATCTCATGTCCATCAATACAGGCTACTTAGCAAATGAAATCAGGCCACTTTCCTTTGACTGTGACGTTCGGAAATAACATTGTTTACTTACTGATTAATATTAGGGAGGCTATTATCGCTCGTGTTGTCGATGCTGGTGTCCTGTTGTCATATTCAGAGGTTTTTTTGCTCATTGGGGTGGTGAATGTTTAAATTTATTTGGTATAAACCCACAACAGTGCAACATTGACAGCTAATTACATGGTGCATCACGAAGACAAATTCTAGCCTATAGTTAGCAGTATGTTTCACCATAATCACCTTCAATTGGGTCGACTCATGCACCTCTTGGTGATGTTTAGGGACAGACTGTCTGACATTGTTTTAACATCATGCAGACCAGACTTTGTGATCGCACCACTGGGCTCTGAAAGACAGCTTGGGGGATATTACAGAAAAAGATCAAATTCGTCCTCCCTGTGATCTTTTGAAGCTCCATAAATCCGGTTTTATACTTGCGCAGTTTGTTAATGAAATGTACATTTAAGCACACATGCACGGCTTAGCCCGACAAAACCTTTTAGAATAATAAGCTAACTCTTTCCACCATGAGCCTATTAGAGGAGGCAGCCCGAGCAGGTGACGGTGCGGATACAGCCGCTGCATGTGATTACCAAGCAAGGTCAGAAGCAAATAGCTCACAAATAGCAAAGCGGGATCGAATTTATGCCTAATTAAATCGCTGAAATAAAAAGAGATGGGGGAAATTGAAAGGTGTAATAGAGGGAACATTTCCATTCGAGAGAAGGCAGAGCGGGGAGCGGTGGGGATGACACACAGGGAGGATGTTGCACTTGAACCAAATGAGCAGTGCGCACACATCCGTGCAGCGCATGCATCCTAAAGGGTGCGCGTTTCTTTGGGGACATATTTGAGTGTAGCTATTCTTACGTGTTGTGATTTCCATTACACAATCTTAGATACCCCGATGCATCTTATGAACACGTGTGAGTTAACGTGGTGGGGTATTAGCTGGGTATAGGCAAACAGGAGAGGACGGATGCACCTTACACGCCAGGCTCCTATAATCGCCTCGTAGAGAGCACACACCTCTCCGTCTCAACCCTTTCGTTTAGCGAAGAACATAAAATGTCGAAATGCGGATCAACCATTAAGCATTTTGGCTTTAGCGTTGGTTAAGTCTTGATTACATGTCATGGGTAGGCCCGTGGTCTGGCTTTCATCTTTGTGTCTGTTTTGTCAGTTGCTCATCCAACATCTCCGTAATTCCACTATTATGAGATGCTGCAAGACAAATACGCACATTCAGTGTCTCACATTTACACAGGTCCACAACCTGACATTTGCATTGTGTTGTCTGTGGCTCTAAAACTGCATTAACAAAGCACAGATAAAGGGTAAATCAATATGTTAGGAGCTGTTAAAGGTTTATAACTGACGGACTAATGTGGAAAATATGTTCAAGGCGAGGATACAATTTCTGCATTAGAGAGCTAAAAATAAGTTATAATGCGCACAAATAGAATACAAATATTTTGCTAAAGGTCGAGCCGATTTTCTGTAGAAATATTTTTTGGAAAGGCGACTGGCTTAATTAATCATGAGCGAACACTTGGGGCACCGAGCTTGTAGAAATATATGATGAATTAATGGCATTGTTAGCGTGCTTTTAATTACGGCTATTATGTTAATTATTTTACATCAACGCAGAATTATCAGCATGTCATATTTAATGAAAACGAGCTATTCCCTGGAAAACTGTTCTTTTCATTTCAAAAGGGAAGTGCCCATGTCATGCTTGTGGTAAAAAATGACTTTTCATTTAAATTCAATCTTTAATTGGATTTTCCACGGTCGACACCATGGTTCCCTCAAGGCTCTACCCACCAGAAGGCAAGATCTCAGCCCTTTTCCCTCCGAATTCACCATTTTCACCCCCTTGAAGAATCCACTCTATCAACCTGCAACTTTCTGTCAAACAATATGATGCAGCTCATTTTTAACCGTCCCTTTTGTAGGATCAGCGCCTAGCCTCTTGCCGTCACAACAATGCACAAAGGGCCAAAACAGAGAAGCTGTGTCGAGCCTGGTAAATGCGACCGAATATAACGACATAATTGCTTTGGTATACAAAATAGAAAATGACAAGATCGAGGTCGTAGCCAGAACCAGTAAAACAGCGGTCAAGGCCCAGTGACCCAAATCTCAGTTTATCCAAAGAATCCTTCCTCTTCCTCGGATTTTTTTCACGTTACAACCATAATTCTTACCAATGCAGAGATTAATCTAACGAATATGATTTACTTTTATTTTATGCGATTAAACACATATTTATTCATTTAACGTCATAATATGTGGAAGAAGATTAACAGGATGCAGTTAGCTTATTTATTATATATATATATATATATATATTTTAAAAACCTACATGCGCAGATATATAGCCCAATCCTTAGCCTTATTTCAAGAGATTTCTTTTTCATTTGTAAAATGATATATTGACCCCAAAACATTTTTGTATGACACAATGTGACCATATAATAAAAAATATGGATTATTTTTAGGAATTCGTTTGACCACTAAGCGTCTGGTTTTTGTTTTTACTTGCATCAGTATTGGAGATGTCGAATCTATAAATGCGTAATTACGCATAAATAACGTGTGCCTTGATATAATATTTCATTCATTAATGCATAACTTGTTACATGTTGCCTTGTTGCTTCTATAAGTAAACAATCTACATAACTTCCAGTGTCTTTAAATGGTGAGCTCTCCATCCTCTTACAGAATGCTCCATCTAGGCATCCACATATCCTTCAAATTGACGCAACATCTTAAGAGACTTCGGTGAGGCATTGCTCTCCGCGCATCGCTGCGCCGCCCAACCATGTCCTATAGCGAGAGCGTAATATGGTGCTGCATGGCGCAGGGTGGGAAAATGACACGTTGAGACGAGCTGAATGCACACAGGATTAACATCCCAATGTGTTTTGTTAAGTATGTGCTATGTTACCCGGTTTGTACGTTTTATTGTCATTTATATTAGGCCTGAAGTAGCACATTAGCACGACGAGAAAGTGTTATTTGAGAGAAGTGTTGAAGGTTGTAAATAGCCCGAATTACACCCTTGTACCAAGTGATGTTACCTTCCACAGGTTTGCATTCTAAATAAATATTATATGTAAAATCAACCCATAAGCAAACTACAATTCCAGAATATTAAGACACACATTTAACAACACACACACACACACACACACACACACACACACACACACACACACACACACACACACATGGGTGTCTTAGATGTCGCCATATTTTAATTATTCACTGGATATACGTTGGTTATATATTAGTTCAAATGGACTGTTCCCTGTTTTATATTCGATGAGCAGCCACGGTAATATGAGAGAGAATGAGCAACAGAACTCTCCTAATGCAGCATGGCCATCTCATTCACGATAGTGCAATTGCAGGTGATATATTCATTTGTTAACACGCACCTGTTATTGTGGAGAGGTTTGCTGCTCGTGCTTGTTTCAGTGGAGACCCTTTCCATTTTTTTGAACAATTCGGCATTTTCATCGCATAGTTCATATAAGAAAATACAGTAAGCTTTTTTCATGAATGTATCCTATGAAGGCCTTAAAGTGACTGAGAACATTTGCACCTTGCTCTTGCTATAATTATATTCATGGTCTGGCCTCTATTTTGTCCTCATGTTTCCCTTGAAGTGCTCCATAAACATATGTTAAACCAAGACATGTTTCATTCAGTTGACACGGCCTCTGCTGACAGTACATGTAATAATATGACAGCAACAAAAGTAATACGGTGGGTTTCCATGCCCATTATTTATGTCAAAGGGAACTGTCATTCTTTAGCCTGGTTATGGCGCCTCCCGTGCCGTGCAGGTACTGACCCTTGAACTCAATCTTCTCCTGGTTATTGATGCATACATAGCCTATCTGTAATATCACTCTAGATTACCTTTCCTACCAACAGGCCTATTCTAATAATCTGTCACACGTTGAGTGAGCTTCGACTTCCTTTACATACCATGGCTTAAACAAAATTACGGGATTGTGTGTGATGAGAGAAAAACTTAGGCTCGTGAGAAAATCATGGCGACTAACCCAGGTAGCCAATTTAAAGGGTTATTGAGCGCCGCAGAGGGTGTCACACGGGATCTCATTGAAGCAAAGCCGTGCATGTAGTGCCCAAGGCACCGGTAATAAGGTTACGGAGGGATCTCTGTTGTCGCGCTCTAGACTCCACGCCGGAATGTTGTGAACACAGATGTTCTCGGCCAAGATACAGGAACTAGCAAAGATGAATTATCATAAGAAATCTAAGTTTAGAATATTTAGGCTTAGAGTAGGCTATCTTATTAATTTGGTGGACTCAGTGTTCAGGCTTCATTTTAATTAGCCTATTCTTACTGAAAAATTGCACAATTTACTATTTTGTATGTCATGTTATTCTGTTGAATTATTTTCGTGTTTCTTATTTGCCAGACTAGTGCTTTCATTTCATGATGTAGGCCTGCCGAAAGACACTCTTGTTTGCATACGCACATGCATTATTGACTTTAATGCATAGACCTATAGCCTATATATATTTACATAACTACATTCGTACCACACAACGTTATTTGTGCAATTATTGTATCATGCATGTATTGTCTGTCAACCAAATCCGAAATCGTTAGACCTGTTCGCCACATCTTATTTGATTTTGTATCCATTCTGTGGGCCTATATCTGCGTAGACCAATGTGTAATCTACGGATTTATTCTTGTCTAAATCGAATGATGCTTAGGGACAATAATAGTAGCTTGATGCACCAGTCTTATATTCCAAACAATAATAACTTTAATCGAATTGCTTATAATTAATGGCCTACGTCGCATTGCTTGAACCCCTACTTTCTAAATTGATCTCTTACCCTTTCACCAAAGAAAATGCTTATAACTTAAAGGGGGGAAAACAGTCCAAAGTCTGAAGTCAGGAACAAGAGCATCGATATTTCCCCCCTGTCTCTGAAAAGTGCAATCAATGCCTTCTATTCATCTCGCATGTGTCTTCTAGGTATGGCCTTTGTCATTAGCTAATAATTCTCTTTTGAGTCTCACATAACTTCTCAACTCTGTACTTTTACAAATGCCTCCCGGCTATAAATACTAATGAAATCTCTTTGCTTAATTTGATTTTGCTGGTACACTTGCTGTTATGGCTGAACTTTCCCACGAGAGAGACTGACTGAAGGCTCTCAAATCCTTAACGGGAAGGAGGGAAACATTCCAAAGAGCCGAGCACACCATTTCCA